>NW_028258320.1:50819318-50970833 GCF_053883595.1 Heterocephalus glaber | reverse complement strand
GCTGCTTGGTACCTCCCTCCTCTTCATTAAAGTCTCTCTCTTGACTCTCCCTGTAGACTTCAGTTCTCACCTCAGATCCTTCCCGGGTCCCATGGACTCACTTCCCTCCTTCTTCTCCTCAGGCTGCTATGTATCAGTGTCTGGACACAAAATCTCTGAGAGGCTCTTTCTCTGCTGCTCACCGTTCCACCATCTTCCCAGGAGTCTTCCCATTTCTTTCTTATGTTGGGCAATCATGATTTCCATTTCTTTCTTGTGCTGGGTATTCTTGGCTTCCAGAATGTTTCTGAGCTCATCTATTTTTTTTAACTGTTTCTGTTCTAGAGCTTCTAATCATGTCTTTCACTCTGCTCACGATCTCTGTAGAGATATCTGGGAGATTATTTCTGCTTTGAATTTTTCTAGAGCCTCATTCGTCTGTTTTGTTACTTCCTGTGCTATCAGTTCAGGGTGACCATATGGTTGGTTATCGGACTTTTCCACCTCATTTCCCCCAGGGATCCTTGTTGGGGTGGAAGACTGAGTTTGTGTCTTGCTTAAGTGTCTTCTCATATTTGTTTTTGGTCCTGTCCTTGGTTTAACTCCTGGGTTGATACTTTGGAATTGCTTATTGTAAGTATCTTTGTTGCTTGTAATTACAACACTTATGGAATGATTACTTCTCAGAGGTGACTTCCAAATATAGCTGGTCTTTAAGTTTTGAGTCTCTAATGACTCTGAGGCTATCTCATTATCATTATACTAGGAAGAATCACTGACTAGATCAATAACAACACCTTAGCCCAAGTTCTACAGTCAGGAACACCATTGCATCAACTACATTTTAGAAAATGACATTTTGTGGTTGTTATTAATCTATCACCTTTAACTGTGTGAATTAAATCAAGGTTGAGGACCAACCCAACATATGATTATAGTGAGTAAACTCTTCAGTATAACACTTTACCCTTTGGGATGGGGAATTAGAAGGAGTTGGGGAGGGAGGGACTGATAGGTAGAAGGATAGGGAAGGTTAGCAGTGAGGCCAGAGGACACAGGCGAGAAGGAAAAAGAGAATAATAGAAAAATAAAGAACTCTGGATGAGGGCCAGACAGGGACAAAAGGGGAGATAAACAATATGGGACAGCAAGAGAGTGAGTGTAAGAGTAAGGAAAGAGAAAAGAAAGAAGAAAAAAAGGAGAGAAAAACAAAAATTTGCAAAGAGTAGGAAAAAAATTAAAGATAAGAGGAGAAAAAGAAAAGGGGAAAAAGAAACAAACCAATAATACCAGTTTTAGAAATAAAAAATAAAAATAAAAATGAAGGGCCTCTTTCAGGGCATGTCTCTGTTGTCACAATAGACAATGTGGGTAGCAGTGTGCAGATATAAGTCAATGGGTAAGTAAGCCAGTCACAGACCCATGAGATTCGAGATTTCTGGCTGCAAGCCCCAAGTTGGGCTCCCTGTCCTCCTGTAAGGTTGAACTCTGCAGGGTTGTACGGCAGGTTCCAGGTGCCCTTCCCCTGAAGATAGTCCTGATTCCGATGGGAGGTGATGATCGCTCTGACTTACCCAGTACAGTGGACTCATGGTCCGGTGTCCTCTGTGTTTTTGTAGTGTGGAACCAGATGTCGGCATAGCCAAGAGGCCAGAGGAGCGGGGGGGAGGGGGTGGCTGGGGTGGGTGGTGGTGGTGTGTGATCCAATGGATTGCTGCTGGAGCAAGGGCTGGATGGGCAAGTTGATTGCGGGCAGGAACTTCCCTCTGTGTCAGGAGAGGAGCCTGCCTGGTCACGGGCTGGATGGAGTTGCCTACTTTTTGATTGGATCTTTAATCAGTGTGGAGATTCCTCAAAAATAAGGATTAGAGGTCCAATTTGACCCAGCTTCTCCCCTTCTGGGTATATTCTCCCCAAAATTAAATGCATTGTACCATAGCAATATATGTGCACCCATGTTTACAGCAGCACTATTTGCAATACCTAAATTTTGGAAATAACCAAAATGCCCATAAACCAAGGAATGGATTAAAAGGATGTGGTTTTTAATATAATGGAGTATTACTCAGCCATAAAGAAGGATGAACTAGAGACATTCCTAGGTAAATGGATGCACCTTGAGTTCAAACTTGTAAGTGAAATAAATTGGACACACATGTGTAAATATCACATTGTCTCTCTGGTGTAAGAACCTGAAAGTGTAAATAAGGACCAAACTGCATAATACATATTGTACAATAGGAAGAAATTGTTCAAAAGGAAAGGGGAACTAGGAAGGGAGGAGGGAGAAAGGAAGAATGGGAAATGGAAAAAATGAGTAAAGAAGGATAAAATGGAAACATCTCTTTTGTAAATAAGTAGGGGAAGAATGGTTAAAGAGGGAAAGAGAATGGGAAAAAAGAGGAATCAAGATATGTCATGTACAGGTATGAATCCCCAATGATAAGTGTGATCACTGTGTATATCAAAATAGTACTAATAAATTTTCAAATAGAGAATACATTGTATTGTCTTCAGGTGTATGCATAATTTCTATGGTTTCTTTTGTCATTGATTTCTCATTTCATTGTGCTGTGATGCAATAATATGCCTAGGATAATTTTGATTATTTGTATGTATTTAATCATGCTTCATGGGCTAAGGTTTGTTCTATTTTGGAGATAGTTCCTTGTGCTGCCAAGAATAATTTGGATGCTGTGGTTGTTGGGTAAATCATTCTGTAGACGTCTGTCAAATCCATTTGTTCAAAGATTTGGTTCAACTCTGCTATTTGTTAATTTTTTTGTCTAGTTGATTTGTTTGTGACAGTAGGGTATTGAGGTCCCCCATTACATTTGTATGGGTGTTTTTCTGACTTTTATGTCCAATAGTGTTTGTTGGGGGTGGCAGTTCTTGGTGCATATGAGTTTAGAGTTATTATCTCTTCCTGTTGAGTTGTTCCCTTGACCAATATCTAGTGACTATCTATGCCTTTAAAAATCCAATTTGTCTGAAATTTAGGATAGCTATTCCTGCTGTTTTTCAATTTTCCAATGCATTGAGTATTGTTTTCAATTTGAGTTTTAGTTTATGTATTTGTTTTGAGGTTAAATGTGTTTTGTGTATACTACATATTATTGGGTTGTCTTTCTTGATCCATTCAGCCAATCCATGTATTTTGATCAGGGAATTGAGACCATTCACATTAAGAGGTACTACTGAAAGGTAGTGACACATCCCTAATCACTGCATTATTTTTTTGTTGTTGATTTGCTTCCCCCCACCCCTTTCTGCTTAACTTCTTATACAGCCTGGTATATTCATTTCATATATTTTTGGCATTTTTGGCTTCCTTGTTTTTTTTAGGATATTCTAGAGAATTTTTTGTAGTGCTGGTTTGGTGGTCATGAATTTCTTGAGGTGCTCTTTGTCATGAAAATACCTTCTTTCCCCATCAATTTTGAAGGAAAGTTTTGCAGAATATATAAGTCTAGGTTGGAAGTTATTATCATTTAGGGCTTGGAATATTTCACTCCAAGCCATCCTGGCCTTTATGTTTGTGTTGAGAAGCCTGCTATAATTATAATGGGTTTACTTTTAAGTTATTTGTTTCTTTTCTTTAACAGCTTTTATGGTTCTGTTTTGCACTTCTGGTATTTGAATATAATGTGATATATAGAGATTCTCCTTCAATTGTGGCTCTTTAAGGTTCTATATACCCACTGATCTTTTTATTTCTTTCTCTATATTTGGTATGTTTTCTACTATTATTTCTGTAAACAGGCCTTTATGCCATTTGTGCTACTCTCTGATTTTTCACTTATTCTAATTAATCTTACATTAGTCTTCTTTGCATCACCTATCAGCTGTTGGATGCATTTATCATGTTCTCTTGTCGTTTTAAAGGTACTTTTGAGTAATCAGTCCTTGAAAGTATCCCTATCTTCTATTTCTGATGTTCTGCCCTCACATTGGTCACTTCTGCTGTCCACGGTTTCAATAGTTTTTAATCTCATGAATTTTTTAGAACCTTTTCATGTATTCTAATTTTTTGCTAAATTGCTAACTCACCTTTTGTATAATTTTGTTTAACTCAGCTAGATTTTTACTAGTGTCTTTTATAAGCCTCCTGATCATTTTGCTATTACTTTCATTATATGTTTAGTTATATATTCTGTGATCCTGCTACACACCTCTTTGATCTGTTTTTTAATCTCTTTTGTATCCATTTGAATAATTTGTTTGTGTGGCTTTTGCTATACTCTGCCCCATGCCCCTGTGTCAGCTTTGGAGGATGGAAATCCTCTTTCATCAGTGTCTTTCATTAGACTGTTGTGGTTTCCTGGATTTTCTACATCCATTCAAACATTTATTTTTCATTGTCATTTTGACCTTGGGGAGGAGCCAGAAGTCTCACCATGCCACATCCTGTGAATAACACAAGGAAGACAAACTCTAATGTTTATGCTGTATGTTTTTGCTTTGCCTTACTTAAATGAGAGATAATACATGGCATTTAAACTTATGTGTCTGATTTATTTCACTTGATTATAGTTTCTAGGTGCATCCATTTTGTACAAATGTCTCAAATTTATCTTTTTTATAGCCAAATAGTACTCCATTATGCATAGATAACACATTTTTTATCCATTCATCTGTACAACTGAATTTTAAGAAATCTTTACATATTCTAGATACAATCTCTTAACAAAAAACTTTGTTTTTAAATCAATGACCAAGGATGTATGTTCAAGTGTTCTTTATTTAGATTGTCTTTAATTTCTTTTATCAAAGTTTTAGAGCTCAGCATGTAATATTTGAACTTAGTTATGTTTATAATTATTAATTGCTTTTTAAATTTATTGGAAATAGTCCTTTAAATACCTATATTCTAATAATATATTACTTGTATTTAGAAATTTAAGTGATTTATGTATTGTAATTTATTATCACATGAACTAGTTAAATTTATTTATTTTAGTGGCATTTAAAATGTTATAATTCTTTGTCTTGTTACTGGTTTTGTGACTGCAGTCTGCTGCTGAGTAGCCATGACACTAGAGGTATATTTGCCTTGTCTCTGATCTTACGTGGAAAATATTCAATATATCACTATTTAACATAGTATCATTTACAGATTTTCTGAAAGTACTCCTGACCTTCTGAAGTTTTCTAAAATTTACATTTTGCTTAGGTTTTTAAATTATTTGATGTATGTTTAAGTTTGTGTGTATTTTCCGGCATCTATTGAGATACTCATATTCTTTTTTTCACTCTTTTTTTTCCTGCATAGTATGCCATTTTATAAACAACCAGTGATGTATTATGAAAGTAGCAGTTTCCACACTTTTACTTCTATACAACACTGCTTTGCCATTTTCATATTTATATCTTTTTCTTGTTGTTGTTAAATTCTTTTATTGGTACATTTTAGGTATACAACACAATTACATTTCTCATTGGGAACTTGTACCTTTACATAATGCATCTTGGTTCTTATTTTTTCCCCATTCCTAGCCCTCCCTTCACCCCCTCCATACTTCCCTATTTACAAAGACTTTATTTCCATTTCTCATCATTTTTCCTTTCCCCTGCCCCTCCCAGTACCCCTACCCCTTTGGACCTTTTCTTCCTATTTTGCATTATTGATTATTCATTCTAATCATTGGTACATTTTAGGTATACAATATAATGATATTCATCATTGGAAATTTGCACCTTTACATAATCTCTCTTGGTTCTTATTTTTCACTCTTGCCCAGCCCTCCCTGCAACCCCTCCAGGCCTCCCTATTTACAAAGATTTGGTTCCTATTTTTCCATTTTCTCATATTAATTCCATTCCCTTCTATCCTTTCCCCAGCCCTCCCACTTCCTTCCCCTTTGCCCCTTTTCTTCCTATTTCTCATTACCTATTATACATTTTAGCCCTTATTTACACTTTCAGTTTCTCACACCAGAGAAACTATTCAGAATTTATTCATGTGTGTCCTATTTATTTCACTTAAGAGTATCGTCTCAATGTGCATCCACTTAGCTATAAATGTTTCTAATTTCTCATTTTTTATGGCTGAGTAGTACTCCATTTAATTAAAAAAACCCCACATTTTCCTTATCCAGTCTCCAGTTGATGGGCATTTGGGCTGTTTCCAAGTTTTAGCTATCATAAACTGTGCTGCTATGAACATGGGTGCACATATATCACTGTGGTATGATTCTTTTAATTCTTTGGGGGAAGATCCCCAGCAGGGGAATAGCAGAGTCAAATGGGACTTCCAGTCCTAGTTCTTTGAGGTATCTCCATACTGACTTCCACAGTGATTGTACCAGTCTAGACTCCCACCAGCAGTGGAGCAGGGTTCCTCTTTCCCCACAGCCCTGCCAGCATTTCTTATTGGTTGATTTCATGATAGCAGCCATTCTTTCTGGAATGAGGTGGAATCTCAGCATTGTTTTCATTTGCCTCTCTCGAATGACCAGTGATGTTGAACATTTTTTCATGTGTTTATTTGCTATTTCTACTTCTTTGTCTGAGAAATGTCTGTTCATTTCAGATGCCCATTTTCAGATCAGGTCTTTAGATTTGGGAGGTCTGATCTTTTGAAGTTCTTTATAGATTCGAGACAGTAGACCTTTGTCTGAGGAAAAGCAGGTGAAGATTTTTTCCCACATTGTGGGTTGTCTCTTCACACTGCTGGTGGTTTCTCTTGCTGTGCAGAATCCTTTTAATAAGAAGAGATCCCACTTGTTGATTGTTTGTGCTAGTTCACGGGCAACTGAGGTTTTGTTCATAAAACCTTTTCCTACACAAATGTCTTCAAGAGTTCTACCTAACCTCTGTTCCAACTGGTTTAGAGTTTCTATTTTAATATTTAGGTCTTTAATCCATTTAGATTTTCGTTTAGGGCATGGTGGGAGACACAGGTCTAGTTTTAATCTTTGGTAAGTTGAAACCCAATTTTTCCAGCACCATTTATTAAAGAGGCTATCTTTCCTCCAGTGAGGGTGTTTGGCTCCTTTATCAAAGATGAGATGGCTGAGTGTGTCTGGCATTGTTTCCGCATGTTCTAATCTGTTCCACTTGTCCTCTGGTCTGTTTCTTTGCCAGTAACATGCTGTTTTTATCACAGTAGCTTTGTAGTATAGTTGCAGGTTGGGGATTGTGATACCCCCTGCCATGTCTCTGTTACCTAGAATTTCTTTTGCTATTCTGGGTCTCTTCTTGTTCCAAATGAATTTTTGGATTGTTTTCTCAAGGTCCATGAAGTATGTTGCTGGGATCTCAATTGGAATTGCATTAAATCTATATAGCAGTTTTTGCACTCTTTTGATAATGTGTGTAGTATTGATTGAATTTAATATATTGAATTTGCTTTGCATCTTTGACTTAAACTCAATTACCATAATATTTTAACCTTCTTATGCAATTACTTTTTGTATATGCTGTATTCATTTACAATTTCACACACTGTTTGCCAATATTTTGTGGAGGGTTTGGGTCTTTCTGTTATTATGTCCTTTTCTATTTTGGATAACTGTGTAATGCTGGTCTGTCAATCAAGTGAGAGATATTCCAGCCTTTTCTCATTCCTAAAAGGTGTTTGATGGAGGTGCTATCATGCCTTGTGTTAAAATCTTGTACTAAACACACCAACATAGACTTCTTTTTCTTCTGAATCAAAGAGAGAATGCTGCCTACACCGTGATCCTCTGCTTTCATCAGCTACTCCAGAGTGCATTTCCTCAGAGTAGGGATGTCCTTAACGTGACCACAGCCTAAGTTTATAGTGCTCTAGATTGGCAGGTTTTCTCTCTCTCATCATTTCAAATATATCACTTCATTATTTTCTGTCTTGCATAAGTTCTGAAGGGAAGCCTGCTGTAATCTTTATATCTATTCTTTTGTGTGTAAGCTCTTCTCCTGTCCCAGTTTATCTTAAATTGCTCTTATTTATAAAGAACAATTCAAATGAATGTTCATATATTTGTGTGTGTGTCTATGTGGATTGGCATTTGTTGAGATTCTCACATCTTGAGAAATTTTGACTATTTTCTATTTCTAGTCTCTCCAATTCTAGGAATCCAATTACACATAGGAAAAGGTGCTTAGTATTGTTCTATGCATAATAAAAGGTGTTCATTTTCCAGTGTATTCTTAAATGTTCATTTAATTTTGAATAAATTCCACTCTAATGTCTTCAAATTCACTGGTCTTATCTTCCACAGCTTCCAATCCTTTGGTAATCTCACAAGAGAATGATTCATCATTAGCATTGCTTTTTTCTTTTAAAATGTTTTCATTAGCATGTGTTTTCAGAACACAATAAATACATTCCTTGTGAGGAATTGGTACACATACATATCACATCATGATCATTTTTACTCCCTTTCTCTCTTCCCTATCATCCCTTCCTTATGTCCCCTTCTCATCTACAAATTTGACTCCCTGTTTCCTTTCAAAGGTGTAGAACACCTCATCAATTTGTGAGAAATGCTTGTCCAAGGGCAATACTAATCTCTATGTCATTCCACTTTTAGTATATATGCTACTAAAACAAGTATAACATCCTTTAAATTTAAAAATTGATTTTTCTTGGTTGAACAATTAAATTTTCTCATCTGCCATATAAAAATGATGGATATTATTATTTCTATTTACCCGTATAGATATAAATTTCCCCTTTTTAATAGTAAATGTTTATGATACATAACAAATGCATTCATTGTGGGGAATGTGTAGATGGGATCTTAATCCCTTTGACTTCTTCTTCCCTTCTACTCCCTCTTCTTCATCTGTAGATCTGCTCCAGACTTAGATACCATTTCCATGTCCAAAAGATGTAGCTTACTGTTTCCTATACTTTTATTTTTCTCTTTAAATAATTTATATATTGCAATTCATTATATATGAGAAATCATGAAACATTGAGCTTTCTGTGTCTTATTTCACTTAGCATCATGGTAGCAAGGTGAATCCATTTTCCTACAAATGACATATTTATCCTTCTCTATGGCTGACTAGTATGCTATTGCATACATATATCATATTTTCTTTATCCATTTGTATGTTAATGAGCATATAGCCTTCTTCCAAGACTTAGCTTTCACGGGTTCTACTGTTATAAATATGAGTATGCACATGTCATTATAATATGTTGTTTAAAATTTATCAGAAGATATCCAAAGGGAGTATAGCAAGGTCACATGGAATTTTTATTTTTAGTTTTTTGAGGAAACTCCATACAGTTTTTGTAGCAGTGGTAGTACTTTACATTCCCACCAACAATGTAAATTAGTTCCTTTTTCACCACATCCTCACCTGTATTTATTGTTTTTTCAATTCTTGATGATAGCCAGTTTTTCTAGAATAAGATAGAATATTAGTGTTGTTTTGACTTGGCCAAAGATACCAGACACTGCTGCATATATTTATTGGTCATTTAGGAAGTGTCTATTCATTTCAACTGACCACTTTTGATTGGGTCCTTTATTTTTTGGGGGGGTCTAATTATTTTAGTTCTTTATATATTCTAGATATAAATTCCTTGAGAAGTAGCTGGCAAAATTTTTTCCCATTATGTAGGTTGAACACTGTTGTTCATTTCCTTAACTGTAGAGGAGCATATTAAGTTGTCCCATTTGTTGACTGTTGGTGTTTTTTCTTGTGCAATTGGGGTTTCTGGCAGAAAGCTCTTGCCTATTCCTATGCCTTCAAGAGTTTTACCTATTTTATCTTCCAGCAGATTCAGTGTATCTTTTTTTATATCTAGGTCTTTGATCCATTTTGATTTTATTGTCATGAAGGGTGGAAGATATGGGTCAAGATTCATTCTTCTCCATGTTGATAACCAGTTTTCCCAGCACAATTCATTAAAGAAGTGATCTTTCCTCCAGTTGATATTTGTGACCTCATTTTTGAAGGCTGAGGGTGCCTAGTGTTTCTCCTACCTTCTCTATTCTGTTTCACTGATCATATTTGTGTATCAGTATCAGGCTGTTTTCATCACTATAATTTTGTGATATAATTTGAAATCTGAGATTCTGATGGCCCCATCTTTGTTCTTGTTGTCCAGGTTGTTATTGCTATTCTGTATCACTTCTAGTTTCATATAAATGTTAGGATTGTTTTTTCTAGTTCTGCTAAGAATGTTGATAATACTTTGATTGCCATTGCATTTAATCTATATATAATTTTGAGTAATGTAATGGTTAGTTGATTAATTGTCAGCTTGAGTGGGAATGCCCAGCTGAATTGAATCAGCATGGTTCTGAGCATGGAAGATCCACTTTAAGGAGGATTGTCGTCAGGATGGTATAAAAAGGAGAATGAGAAGGAAGGATTTCAGCTGATTTTCCTTGGAAGAGCATCTTTGCAGCTGATTTTCCTAGAAGGAGCTTTGGCTGTTCTCTTTGGAGGAACTCCAGTCTTTACCATTGCCAAGGACAGCTGCTATTCTCTTTAGAGAAACTACAGTCTTTGGATTTGGTGTCATGTCCTGACTTTCAGCACAGATTCTTCACCTTTCAGCACTAGCCTTTTGGCCTTCCACCTCTGACCTTTAGCTTCTTGTGCCAATCCTTTGACCTCCTGGCACAGACCCCCTTGGAATTCTATTGTGCATCCTTCAGCCTCCTGGTGCAGGCTTCTTAAGGGCATTGCCATGCACTCCAGGCCTTTGGCTGGCTCCTTTGGATCTCTGTGGACCCATATTTTACATTCTTCTACATTTGACTCTGTGGGCAGTAGGCCAATCTTCTAAAATTCTATGTTGAATTAAACCTGATTCAGAGCATGTGCAATTTTTTGAGGAGCCTTGCCCCAGCCCTGAAAGCTCTTGTCAGCTATGACTAATACAGATAATATGGCCTTCTGACATACTGTATTGGTTTTGGTTATCCAGATATTTGGGATATATTTCCATTATTTTAAATTAATTTTAATGGTATATTTTGGGTACACAATATAATGACATTCATTATTGGAAATTTGCACCTTTACATAATCCATCATGCTTCTTATTTTTTCCCCATTCCTCTGCCCTTCCTTCATCCCCTCCATCCCTCCTTATTAACAAAGACTTTGTTTCCATTTTTTTCATTTTCTCATATTAATTCCATTCCCTTCTTTCCTTTCCCCTACCCCTCCCACTTCCTCTTTGTCATTTTTTTCCTATTTCACATTATCTATTATACCTTTTAGTCTTATTTACACTTTGTTTCTCATACTAGAGAAATTACTCAGTATTTACACATGTGTCCTATTTATTTCACTTAAGAGTATTGCCTCGGTGTGCATCCATTTAGCTATAAATGTCTCTAATTTCTCATTTTTTATGGCTGAGTAGTACTCCATTTTATGAAAAAACCCACATTTTCTTTATCCAGTCCCCATTTGATGGGCAATTAGGCTGCTTCCAAGATTTAGCTATTACAAACTGTGCTGCTATGAACATGGGTACACATATATCACTGTGGTATGATTCTTTTAATTCTTTGGGGAAGATACCCAGCAGGGGAATAGCTGGATTAAATGGGACTTCCAGTCCTAGTTCTTTGAGGTATCTTCATACTGATTTCCACAGTGGTACACCAGCCTACTCTCCCACCAGCTGTGGAGAAGTGTTCCTCTTTCCCCACAGCCCTGCCAGCATTTGTTACTGGTTGATTTCCTGATAGCAGCCATTCTTTCTGGGGTGAGGTGGAATCTCAGCATTGTTTTCACTTGCATCTCTTGAATGACCAGTGATGTTGATCATTTTTTTGTATTTTTATTTGGTATTTCTATTTATTTGTTTGAGAAATGTCTGTTCATTTCAGATGCCCATTTTTGGATTGGGTCTTTAAATTTGGGAGATCTGATTTTTTAAAGTTCTTTATATATTCTAGATAGTAGAATTTTGTCTGAGGAACAGAAGGTGAAAATTTTTCCCATATTGTGGGTTGTCTTTTCACAGTGTTGGTGGTTTCTCTTGCTGTGTAGAAGCTTTCTATTAAGAAGGGATCCCACTTGTTGACTGTTTGTGCTAGCTCATGGGCAACTGAGGTTTTGTTCATGAAATGTTTTCCTACACTAGTGTCTTCAATATCTCTACCTAACCTCTGTTCCAGGTGGTTCAACAATTCCATTTTAATATTTAGATCTTTAATCCATTTTGATTTTATTTGAGTGCATGGTGAGAGATATAGTTCTAGTTTTAATCTTTGGCAAGTTGAAACCCAATTTTTCCAGCTCCATTTATTAAAGAGGCTATCTTTCCTCTAATGAGGATGTTTGGCTCCTTTGTTGAAGATGAGGTGTCTGAGTTTGTTTGGAGATGTTTCTGCATCATCTAACCTGTTCCACTGCTCCTCTGGTCTGTTTCTTTGCCAGTACCATGCTGTTTTTATCACAATAGCTTTATAGTATAGTTTCAAGTTGGGGATTGTGATACCCTCTGCCATGTCTCTGTTACCTAGAATTGATTTTGCTATTCTGGGTCTCTTCTTGTTCCAAATGAATTTTTGGATTGTTTTATCAAGGTCCATGAAGTATGGTGCTGGGATTTCAACTGGGATTTCATTGAGTCTATATAGCAATTTTGGAAGTATGGCCATTTCCACTATATTGATCCTTCCTACCCAGGAGCAAGGAATGCCTTTCCATTTTCTGAAAACATCTTCAATCTCTCTTTTCAGAGTGCTATGATTTTCAGAGAACAGGTCTTTGATTTCTTTTGTTAAGATATTTCCTAGTTATTTCAGTTTTTTGGATGTTACTGTGAAAGGTATTGTTTGTCCTGTTTCTCTCTCTGTGAGTCTGTTGTTGATGTAGAGGAAAGCTATTGATTTTTGTGTGTTGACCTTGTAACCAGCTACTTGACTGAATTTGGTTATTAAGTCTAGAAGACATTTGATGGAGTTCTTGGGGTATTCGATGTAGAGTATCATGTCATCTGCAAATAATCACAATATGATTTCTTCATTTCCTATCTTAATTACTTCTATTTATTTCTCTTGTTCAATTGCTGGGCTAATGTTTCCAAAACCATATTGAACAGGAGTGGTGATAGTGGACATCCTTATCTTGTTACTGATTTTAGTGTAAAGAATTTCAGTTTTTGACCATTTAGTATGATATTGGCTGTTGGGTTTTCATAGATGGCTCTTATCAGATTGAGGTAGAGACCATCTATTCCAATTTTTTGTAGGGTTGTTTCATAAATAAATGCTTTTTTTGCATCTATTTAGATGGTTATATGGTTTTTGTCCTTGGCTATATTTATATAGTGTATTACATGATTGATGTGCATAAGTTGAATCATCCCTGCATCCCTGGGATGAATCCCACTTGGTCAGGGTGTATGATCTTCTGAATTTTATTTGCCAGAATCTTATTAAGCATTATTACATCTGTGTTCATTAGTGAGATTGGCCCGTAGTTCTCTTTTTTATTGTTTCTTTCTCTTCTTTGGGGATCAAGGTGATGCTTGTTTCCAGGAATGAATTCGGGAATATTGTTTCCCTTTCAATTCACTGAAGAGTTTAAACAGTAGTACCAGTAGTTCCTCTCCAGATATCTTGTAGAATTCAGCAGTGAAGCCATTAGTACCTGGGATTTTGTTAGTTGGTAAGTTTTTAATTATGCTTTCAATTTCATTGATTGATATTGGGTTGTTTAGATGTTTTAGGTCTTCTTTGTTCAACTTTGGTAATTCATAGATATGTAAGAATCTGTCAATTTCTTCTGTATTTTCCATTTATTGGAATATACATTCTCAAAGGAGGTATTGATGATCCTCTGGATTTCTGCTGGGTCTGTTGTAATTTCACAGTTTTTTTCCTAATTGCATGGATTTGGGCCTTTTCTTTCCTTTTGTTTGATAAAGCTGATGAAAGGTTTGTCAATTTTGATTACTGTTTTGTAAAACCAACTCTTTGCTTTATTGATTTGTTGTATCATTCTCTTAGTCTCCTTTGCATTGATTTCTGCTCTGATCTTTATTATTTCCTCCCTTGTATGAGCTTTGGGATTGTCCTGCTCTTCTTTTTCTAGAATCTCGAGGTTCAGCATCAGGTTATTTAATTGGGCTCCCTCTGTTTTCCTAATATGAGTATTCACCACTACAAATTTTTCTCTTAAGACTGCTTTCATTGTGTCCCATAGATTCTGATATGTTCTATTGTCATTGTCATTTAATTGTAGGAATTATATGATTTATTCTTTAATTTCCTCTGTGACCCATTGGTTATTCAGAAGTGTGTTATTCAATTTCCATGTGTTTATGAAATTCTTGCAGTTTCTTTTGCTGTTGATCTCCAATTTCATCACACTATGGTCTGGTAATATACAGGGAATAACTTCAATTCCTTTGCACTTACTTAACATGTTCTATATGTGAGTATGTGGTCTATTTTGGAGAATGTCTCATGTGGATCTGAAAAGAATGTGTATTCTGATTTTGTGAGGTGGAACACTCTGTAAACATCTGTTATGTTCATTTGTACAAGAGTTTGATTGAGTTCTAGTATTTTGTTGTTTATTTTTTGTCTAGTTGATCTATCTCTTTGTGACAGTGGTGTATTGAGGTCCCGTACTACTATTGTATTAGTGCTTATTTGATTTTTCATTCCCATTATTATTTGTTTTATATAGTTGGACACACTAGTGTTTGGTGCATGTATATTTATGATTGTTATCTCTTCCTCTTAGAATGTTCCCTTTAGAAGGATTAGCATCCTCCTTTGTCTCTCTTAATCAGTGTTGGTTTGAAATCCACTTGATCTGCAAAGAGGTTAGCTACTCTTGCTTTTTTTCGGGTTCCCCTCACATGGAGTATTATTTTCCACCCTTAAACTTTCAGTCTATGAGCTTCTTTTTGAATGAAGTGTGTTTCTTTTATGCAGCATATTGTTGGATCTTGCTTCTTGACCCATTCTGCCAGTCTATTTCTTTTGATTGGTGAATTGAGACCATTAACACTGATGTTTATAACTGATACATAATTTATCACTGTCATGACTTTTTGTTGGGTTCTCCCACTTTGTGTTTAATTACTTTTCTCTCTCTTTTTTTTTTTTAAAGGAAAGGGTTTATTTGGATTACAGTTCATAGATGTTTCCGTTCTTAATCAGCTAACTCTAAGGCAGGGATGACAAAAAGGCATGGTAGAGCAGAAACAACTTTTTACACATAGGGTAGCAAAGGCAACAACAGAGTTTAACAGTATCTGTCTGCCCCTTTTATCTTATTCAGGCTACTGGGATTAGGGCAGGGCCAACTCACATGGAGCAATTTAGTAATGACATGCCCTTAATCCCAGCATCACACAGTCCAGATTCAACTACCTCTGAAAAAGAAAGTCCCACCTCATCCACATTAGTCTTTGGAGGACATCTAAACACAAATCATAACAACTCCCAATGGTGAAGGCAGTATCTGGAAGAGTTCCCTCCTAATAAGATGGAAATGCTTTATGCAGGATCATGAGGTCCTGGGAAGCACAAGGAAAAGTTATTTATGAGCAGGGAGCCTCTTTCTCCCTAAGACTGACTCTACAATTGTGTGAGAAGCTCCTGAGTTCTAGAGTATCCCATGACTGACTGACCATGAGGTGGTTAATTTCTGGGTGGCAGTCCTAAGATGAATGAACAACACCTGTTTGTATAGCCATTACTCAGATCAAGAATTATGTTAGTCAGCTTTCCATCACTATGAAAAAACACCTGAGAATGTACAAGGAGGAAAGGTATATTTTAGCTGATTATTTCAGATATTTCAGTCTATTATCAGTTGGTTTCATTACCTTTGGGCCTATAGCAAGGCATAACATCATGGCAGGGAGTATGTGGTGGAGCAAACCTGTTTCCTTCATGCAGACAAGGAAAGAGAGAGAAGGAAAGGGGCCAGGCACTGATATTTCCTTCAAGGGTATGTCCCCAACCCTAGCTTCCTTCCATTAGGCCCCATGTCCAAAGTGTTCCATCACCTCTAAATAGCATTGTGGGCTGGCTGCCAAGTCTTCAGCACATGGTCTTTGGGAAGGACATTTAAGATCTGAACCCTAAGAAAAGGTAAAGACAGATCGGCTCAATGGGTTGCATTCCATGTTAAAGAACTGAAGGTTGGCTAAAAACTCAGATTTTTGAGTTTTTACTGAGTTGTGTTTAGAGACCTGGTCCATTAAAAGGAAGGCAGTATACAGCACAGCCTTATGGAAAGTTTCTGGGTATGAATATTTTTAAATTTTTATTTTTTATTTTTTTGTTTAAATTCTTTTATTGGTACATTTGCATTATATAATATGTTTACATATATCATTGGGTACTTGTACCTGTACCTGATGTATCTTGGTTCTTATTTTTTCCCCATTTCCTGTGCTCCCTTTAACCCCTCCACTCTTCCCTTTTTACAAAGACTTTGTTTTAATTGTTCCTTTTCTTATAGTTTTTCCTTTCTCTTCATTCCTTTCCTCTTCCCCTCCCAGTTACTCTACCACTTTGGACCTTTTCTCCCTATTTCAAATTATCAATTATTCATTTTCATCATTTTAATCCTTATTTGCACTTTCAGTTTCTCACACCAGAGAAACTATTTGGTATTTGCATATGTGTGTCCTACTTATTTCACTTAAGAGAATAGCCTCAATATGCACACACTTAGGTATAAATGTCTCTAGTTTCTCCTCTTTAGGGCTGAGTAGTACTCCAATTTAGGAAAAAACCGCATCTTTATCCAATTTCCAGTTGATGGGCACTTAGGCTGTTTCCAAGCTTTGGCTATTACAAACTGTGCCATTATAAACATGGGTGCACATATATCGCTGAAGTATGATTCTTTAATTCTTTTGGGAAGATACCCAGCAGGGGAACAGCTGGGTCAAATGAGACCTCTAGTTCTAGTTCTTTGAGATATCTGCATACTGATTTCCAGAGTGATTGCACGAGTCTGAAGTCCAGCCAACAATGGAGAAGGGTTCCTTTCTCTCCATACCCCTGCCAGCATTTGTTATTGGTTGATTTCTTGATAGCAGCCATTCTTTTTCAGGTGAGGTAGAACCTCAGTGTTGTTTTCATCTGAATCTCTCAAATGACCCGTGATGATGAACTCTTTTTCATATGTTTATTTGCTGCTTTTACTTCTTTGCCTGAGAAATGTCCATTTCAGATGCCCGTTTTTGAAATTGGGTCTTTAAATTGGGGGGCTGTCTGATATTTTTCAGTTCTTTATATGTTCTAGATAGTAGCCTTTTGTCTGAGGTAGCACTGCTGAAATTTTTTTCCAATATTGTAGGTTGTCTGTTAGCTCTGTTGGTGTTTTCTCTTGCAGTGCAGAAGCTTTTTAATAAGATGAAATCCCAGTTGATGATTCTTTGTGCTATTTCCCATGCTACTGAGGTTTTGTTCTTAAAAGTCTTTTCCCATGCCAAGGTCTTCAAGAGTTCTACCTAACTTCCAGCAAGTTTAGCATCTCTCTCTTAATATTTAGATCTTTAATCAACTTCAATCTTAGTTTAGTGAATGGTGATCGATATGGGTCCAGATTTAATCTCTGGCAGATTGAAATCCAGTTTTTCCACCACCATTTATTGAAGAGCCTATCCTTCTTCCAATGAGGGTGGTTGGCTACTTTGTCAAAGATGAGGTGTTGAGTATGTCTTGAGTTGTTCCTGCATCTTCTAATCTATTCCACTGATTCTTGGGTCTTTTTCTTTGTCAGTACCATTTTATCATACCAGCTTTGTAGTATAGTTTCAAGTTGGGGATTGTGATAGCCCCTGCCATATCTCTGTTGCCTAGAATTGATTTTGCTATTTTAGCTCTCTTCTGTTTCCAAATGAATGTTTGGATTCTGTTCTCTAGTTCTGGGAAGTATATTGTTGGAATTTCAATTGACATTGCATTAAATATATATAATAGTTTCAAAATTATGGCCCTTTTCATTACATTGCTTCTTCCTTCCCTGGAGCAAGGGATGTCTTTCCATTTTCTTATACCCTATTTGATCTCTTTTTTCAGAGTGCTGTAGCTTTCAGTGGAGAGGTCTTTTGCTTCCTTCCTTAGATTGAGTCCTAGATATTTCATCTTTTTGGATGCTATTATAAATGCAATTGTTTCCCTAATTTCTTTCTGAGTGAGTCTGTTATTTGTGTACAATAAGGCTATTGATTTTTCAGTGTTGACCTTGCATCCAGCTACTCTACTGAATCTGTCAATTAATCATAGGAGTCTTTTGGCAGAGTTTTTTGGGTCTTCTGTGTAGAGTATCATATCATCAGCAAATAATGACAGTTTAACTTCTTCCTTTCCTATCTTTATTCCTTTTATTTCTTTCTCTTTTCTAATTGCTGTGGCTGTTTCCAGATCTATATTGAACACTAGTTGTGATAGTGGGCATTCTTGTCTTGTTCTTGTTTTTAGTGTGAAAGTTTTCAGTTTTTTACCATTTAGTATGATGTTGGCTGTTGGGTTTTCATAGATAGCCTTAACTAGGTTGAGATAAAGACATTCTATTCCAATTTTCTGTAGGGTTTTTATCGTGAATGGGTTTTGGATTTTCTTGAATGCTTTTTCTGCATCTATTGAGATGATCATATGCTTTTTGTCCATGGCTCTGTTAATATTGTATATTGCATTTATTGATTTATGTATGTCGAACCATCCTTGCATCCCTGGGATAAATCCAACTTGGTCAGTGTGTATGATCTTCTTGATGACACTCTGTATTCTGCTTGCCAGTATCTTGTTGAGGAGTTTTGCATCTATGTTCATTAGGGAGATTGGCCTGTAGTTCTCTTTTTTGGTTGTGTCTTTCCCTGATTGTGTAACAAAGTATCACTTGCTTCAAGGAATGAATTTGGAAGCCTTACTTCCCTTGCAATTTCCCTGATGAGTTTGAAGAGTAATGGCGATAGTTCTTCTGTAAATGTCTTGTAGAATTCAGCAGTGAAGCAATCATATTACAAAGATTTTTGTAATATACTTTCTATATCCTTCTAAATTCTGTAACATCTGTGGTAATGTCTTGTAGATCATGATATTTTACTTTTTAAAATGTATAATTGCTATTGTGTCATAGGAAGAAATGGTCTAAAGGAGTAGGGGAACTGGGAAGGGTAGGGGAAAAGAAAGAAGGGAAAACAAAAAATACTAGAAAAGGAAAAAATGGAAACAATGACTTTGCAAATAGGGAAGGGTGTAGGGGGTGAAGGGAGGGCCAGGGCAATGGAAAAAAATAAGATCTAAGATACTCATGTGAAGGTACAAGATCCCAATGATAAATGTAATTCTATACCTACAATGTACCAATAAACTTAATGGAAAGAAAAATAAATTTTTTTTAGAATTCACCAGTGAAGCCATCAGGACCTGGGTTTTCTTTGTTGGTAAATTTTTTATTACATTTTCAATTTCACTCATTGTAATTGGGGTGTATAGAATTTCTATATCTTCATTTAACTTTGGAAATTCATATGTATCTAGAAATCTGTCCATTTCTTCTGTTTTTTCCAATTTATTAGAGTACAGGTTCTCGAAGTAGGTATTGATGATCCTTTGGATTTCTGCTGGATCTTTTGTGAGTTCACCTTTTTCATTCTTAATTGCATGGATTTGAGCCTTTTCTTTCCTTTTTTGATAAGGTTGGCTAAAGATTTATAGACTTTATTTATTTTTTTGAAAAAACAACTCTTTAATTCATTGATTACTTTTATCATTCTCTTTGTCTCCATTTCATTGATTTCTGCTCTCTTCTTTATAATTTCTTCTCTCATATGAGCTTTGGGTTTCTTTCTTTTTTTTTTTGAAACTTGTGTTTTATTTTCCATCAACCTTGTTTCCACTTTGCGTAAGCTTTGGGTTTCTTATGGTCTTGTTTTACTATGAGCTTGATGTTCTGCATTAGGTAGTTTATTTGAGCTCTCTCTGTTTTCTTAATATAGGCATTCAGTGCTATGAATTTCCCACAAAGAACTGCTTTCATTGTGTCCCATAGATTCCTGTATGTTGGACTGGAATTATTATTTACTTCTAGAAACTGTCTAATTTCTTCTTTAATTTCCTCTGTGACCCATTGGTTGTTCAGGAGGGTGTTATTCAGTTTGCATGTATTTGTGGGGGTTTTGTGGTTTCTTATGTTATTGATCTCAAATTTTATTGCACTATGGTCTGATAGTGTACAGGGGGTAACTTCAATACTTTGGCATTTACTTAAACATGTCCTATGAGGTAGCATGTGGTCTATTTTGGAGAATGACCCATATACAACTGAAAAAATGTGTATTCTGATTTTGTGGCATAGAACACTCTGTAGACATCTATTAAGTCCATTTGTTCAATAGAACAAATAGTTCAGGTCTAGAATTTCATTGTTAGTTTTTTGTCTAGATTGTCTATTTGTGATAGTGGGGTATTGAGGTCACCCAATTCAATTGTATTAGTACTTATTTGGTTTTTCATGTCCGTTAATATTTGTTTTGTATTGTTGGAGGCATTCGTACTTGGTGCATATATATTTATGACTATCATCTCTTCCTCTTGGATTGTTCCCTTCACAAGGATGTAGTGACCATCTTTGTCTCTCTTAATTACTTTTGGTTTGAAATCTACTTTGTCTGCAAATAAAATTACTACCCTTGTTTTCTGGGTGCCTGTCATGCAGAGAACTATTTTCCATCCTTTTACTTTCAGTCTATGAGTTTTTTTTGAATTAGGTATGTTTCTTGTTTACAGCACATTGTTGGATTTTGCTTCATAATCCATTCTGCCAGTCTATTTCTTTTGATTGGTGAACTGAGGCCATTAATACTGATAGTTATAATTGATAGATATTGACTCATCCTTGTCATTATGTTTTACTGTTGTTGGCTCTTTTATTTTTTATTTTTCCCACTTTCCCTTTAGTTTCTTGCCTTGCCTGGTGGCTTCACTCTGTTGGGTCTCCTGGAGTTGTAACCTTCATTGTCTTTTTCTAGGATATTGCTTAGAATTGTTTGGAGTGCTGGCTTGGTGTTCATCAAATTTCTCAGGTATTCTTTGCTGTGGAAGTATCTAATTTCCCTCATCATTTTGAAAGATAATTTTGCAGGATACAACAGTCTAGGTTCAAAGTTATTTTTGTTTAGGGCTTAAAATACTTCATTCCAGGCTCTCCTTGACTTGAGGGTTTGTGTTGAGAAGTCTGCTGTGATTATGATGGGCTTTCCTTTGTAGGTGATTTGTTTCTCTTCTCTAGCTGCTTGTAGGATTTTGCTCTTCTGGTGGGTTTCTGGGATCTTGACTATTATATGTCTAGGAGTAGATTTTCTTTTATTGTGGCTAGTTGGAATTCTATGTGTCTCACTTTTCTGTATTTCCAATTCTCTACCTCTGTCTGGGTAGTTTTCTACTGTTACTTCTGTGAACAGTTTTTTTTTTTAAAATCTCATTTGTACTTTCACCAGCTTCTTCATTGACTCCTATCAATCATACATTATTCTTCTTTGCATCATGTAGCAGCTGCTGGGATTGATTTCTCATCGTCCCTTACTATTTTTAAGAAATCTCTGTTTGCATGGTCACTATCTGCAATCTTGTGTTCTATATCTGATAGTCTTTCTTCACATTAGCTCAATCTGATATGAATACTTTCAACAGAGTTTTTAATCTCCTGGATATCTGTTTGAACCCTTTTCATGGATTCTGTGTCGTTCTCATGTTGGGTGATTATGGTTTCCATTTCTTTCTTATCCTAGGCATTCATGGCTTCCAGCATGGTTCTGAGCTCATCTATTTTTTATCTGTTTATGTTCTAGAGCCTCTAATCATGTCTTTCACTATGCTCACCATCTCTGTAGTTATTTTGGAAACTGTTTCTGTTTTGAATTTTTCTAGAGCCTCATTCATCTGTTTTGTTACTTCCTGTGCTAACACTTCAGGGTGTCCAGGTGGTTGATTATCAGACTTTTCCACCTTGTTTCCCCCTGAATTTGCCTTTAGTGGGGTGGAAGTCTGAGTTTGAGCCTTGCTTTAATGTCTTCTCATTTTTTGTTTTTGGTACTGTCCTTGGTTTAATTCCTGGGTTGATACTTCAAAATTGCTCATTGTACTTATCTTTGTTGCTTGCATTTAGAACCCTCATGGAATAATTGCTTCTCAAGGGTGTCTTCCAGATATAGCTGGTGTTTAGTCTCTAATGGCTCTGGATGTATCTCATTTTCATTATATCAGGAAGGACAACTAATTAGATCAATCACAACACCTTCACCCAAGTGATACAATTAGCAACACCATAGTATCAAGCACATCTTAGAGAATGACAATTTGTGGTATTTATTAATTTATCACCTTTAATTGTGTGAATTAAATCAAAATAGAGTACCAGCCCAACATATGTTTATAGTGAATAGACTCTTCAATATAGCAACTTTTCCCTTCAGGATAGTGAGTTAGAAGGAGTTGGGAAGGGAAGGATAGATAGGTAGAAGGATAGGGAAAAGTTAGCAGTGATCCCAGAGGACACAGGAAAACTCTAAGAAACTGTTGAAGACAAGAGGAAGAGACAGAATGAGAGAACAAAGATGAGAACAAAAGAACCTTACACCAATAGGGAGGCTAGAAACTGTATTTACTTTCCTTTAAAACTAATGACAATGAAGAGAAGGAAAAAGAGAAGAAAAGAAAAATAAAGAAGAAATCTAAATTAGGGCCAGGACAGGAATAAAAAGGGAGATGAAGAACCATGTGGGACAGTGAGAGAATGAGAGAGAGAGAGAGAGAGAGAGAGAGAGAGAGAGAGAGAGAGAGAGAGAGAGAGAGAGAGAGAGAGAGAGAGAGAGAGAGAGAGAGAGAGAGAGAGAGAGAGAGAGAGAGAGAGAGAGAGAGAGAGAGAGAGAGAGAGAGAGAGAGAGAGAGAGAGAGAGAGAGAGGAGAAAAGAGTAAGAAAAAAATGCTGAAAAAAGAAACATTTGAAGTGAGTAGAAAAACAAAAATTAAAAATAAGAGAAAAAAATTGAAAATAACAACCCCCCCCCCCCCCAAAAAAATGAAGGGCCTCCTTCAGGGTATGTCTCTGCTGTCACAATAGACAACAGGGGAAGCAGTGTGCATATATAAGTCAATGAGTATCAGCAAGCCAGTAGGAGACCCATGATATTCAGGTAGATTTCTGGCTGCAAGTCCCAAGTTGAGCTTCCTGTCCTTCTGCAGGTTTGAACTCTGCAAGGTTCTACTGCAGGTTCCAGCTGCTCTTGCCCTGAATATAGTCCAGCTTCCAATGGGAAGTGATGACCCCTCCAACTTACCAAGTACTGTGGTCTGGTGTGCCTTTATTGCAGAAATTCTCTTCACTTTTCCAGTGGGCTTCAGTTTTCTTCAAGGAGCCTGAGAGAGGCCCTCTTTTTGTTATTCACTTCTGCTCTATCCTCTGGAGCTCAGGACAATGGCCTTTATGACACCCTATGCCTCTGTTTTGTGGAACCAGGTAGCAGTACAGCCAGGAGGCCAGAAGCAGGGGTGGGAGGTGGGGGTGGGGGTGGTGCTGTAGGTGCCCAATTGGCTAAGCTGATCACTGAGGGGCAGGGCTTGGGCTGTAGGGAGCCCCTCTTCATGCTGCTGCGGTCCTCACCTTCTGCTCATGGATTGCTGGGGCATCCAACCTTGGTGGAAGGGCACAATGGGGTTTTTAATCTTCTGGAAATCTGTTTACATCTGTTTTATGGATTCCATTTGTTTCGTATGTTGAGATTCCATCATATTCCTCAGCTCCTCTATTTTTTTTATCTGTGTCCATTCTAGATGGCACAATCTCTATCTGAGAAATTATTTATGATTTCATTTTTTTCCAGATCCTCTTTTGGTGCCCACTCAGGAGTCCAGGTGGTTGAGTATCAGATTGTTCCATCTTGTTTCCCTTTGGGTTTGCTTTAGGTGATCTGGAAGTTGGGTTCTGAGATTTGTTTACATCTTCTCATTTTAACGGGGGTGGGGGGGTGTACTGCTGGTGCCTGCATGGCTCACCTCCTCAGTGATGGGGTGATGCTCCTCAGTGCTGGGGGCAGTGGTACTGTGGCCCGGCAGGCTCCTCCTGGTGCTAGAGGCAACTAAGCTCCTGGTGCTGGGGGTTGTGGTACGGTAGTCCAGAAGGGTCCTCTTCAGCACTGGGGGCAGCTCTGTTCCTCAGCTATATTTCCATTTTCTGATGTTCTCTTTGATTTCTCTTTTTTTTTTAAGAGTACTATACTTTGTTTTAATAGAGGTCTTTCACTTCTTTGGTGAGGTTAATTCCTAAGTATTTAGTTTTTATGAGGCTATTGTGAGTGTAGTAAATTTCCTAATTTATTTCTGGGTGGTTTTGTTGTTGGTATACAGAAGTACTATCAATTTGTATGTATTTATTTTAAGTCCTACTTGTTTGCCGATACTGTTTATTTCACAGTCATTTGGTAGATTTCGGAGTCTTATATGTTAAGGATCATGACATCTAGTTCTTTACCAAACAGGTCATCCATATCATCTAGTGCCTTGTTTAACTCAATTAATTTATTTTTTATTTTGTAAAATTTCATGAAATAATTCATTAGCAGAGTCCTTTATCTGGTCAGTGAAATCCTCTGTAAGCTAATGAAACATTTTATACATTTACTTATGTGTCCCTTCTTCTGTTCAAATATTTTGAACATTTGGTGTTTTAATTATTTGCCTGTACCTTCCTCTATGTATGTCAATGTCTATGAGATCAGCTTTTGGTGGGTTAAGAAGTGTTTTTGGAGGCATCTTATTACCTATGTGTCTCATTTTTTCCTCTCTGTGGGTTAAAAATCAGTTAGGATAGAGGAACTCTGTAACTATTCTGGAGATATATTTAATTAAAATCTGTTTCCATGTGCTGTGTCCTTATGCTTGGTTACATTTTAGTGTTTATGTCTCTATTAAAACTATTCAGTATAATATTTGAGTTTCTTCTTAGTGTGCAACCTTCTTCAGGGGCTTGATCCCTAGCACAATTTGCAGAGGAAAAAAACAAACTGCAGCAATATTAACAATACAAAGAAGAAGCAGGTAGTCAGTAAATATACAGAGGAATATGTACAGAGAAACACAGTAAAAACCAAGTAAAACCCCCCCAACTATTCCACCTTTGGCAATGGCAAATCAGCAATAATAATAGAATTAAAGACAAAAGAGACATTGATAAATATGAACCAATAAAAGCTACAACTATACCACACTTAGCAATAGAAAAGAGACATGTAATAATAATATAGACACAAAGACAAATACGATTTTAACATGTAGTAAATATCTCCTAAATGCAGCCATTGTACTACCATTAACAATAGAAAAGAATTCAGAAATAGTAGCATAGAGTCAACTAATATGTTAACATTAACAAAATCTAATAGTTAATAAAAATGGAAGGAGGAGAAAAGAAAAATGACAGAAATAAATGTGAAAAAGAAATAAAAGTAAGATAGGAAAAGGAGAAATGAAAAGTGTGATAAAATTCCAATTACAGAATGAAAGGTAATATAATTAGATAAGAGTAACAGAAAAAAAATAACAAAAGTAAAATGAAATAGAAATAGAGTGAAGAAAAGAAAAAACTCAAAGAAAACAAACAAACAAAAAAGACAAATGAGTCCAAAGTTACTCTATGTATTTGAGTCAATGATTTCTTTCCAGGGCCTGAAGTATTAGAATCTACCAGATATGCAAAAAGCATACAGAGTCACAACTAGATTACATTTTGTTTCCATGCACGCTTTTTTGTGTGAATGTTGAGTCCTGTTCCACCTTTCCTGCTGGGTAGGATCAATCATTGGTTTGGTAGTTGCCTTAGGGCTAGATCCACTTCAGCATTTTTTGTATTTTTGTTGGCCATGGTCCCCAAGTTACTGCTCTCCCTGGTTTGCTTTATGGCCTGTGGGCTTGTGAGGTTTCTCTTTTACTCCAGCGGCCCCGCTGCCTTAAACCACGGTATGTGCCAACCACCCAAGCCTAAAAGCATTCTTTGTCACATGGACTATGGGAAAAGTGAATCATCACCTCCTATGCTGGAACTAGTCAGCAAGGGTGGGGGGTGTCAAGCAATTTGTTGTGCTTCATATAGTTCTTTTATACCTAGCTCCCTCCGAAAACCACAGATAATTGTCCTGGCTTCTCATCACAGTGGAGAGGACAACCATATTCTTCTTAGCCAAAATTTAACCTTTTCTGAGGGTCTATGACTAGCTTGACCCCTCTCCATAACTGTCTCTTGTGGCTATCTCCCAACCAGTCACTATGGTATGACAGTTCCAGAAACTCTGAAATATAGTTGTTCTATGACTTCTGATTCTCAGAGTAGCTCAGTCTTAAACAATTAATCCTTTCTTAAAATAGCTCATGAGTATGTCATTCCCAAAATTGTCAGGCACTGCTATGATTTTCTTCTCCAATTCTAGCTTATTATGTAGAAGAATTTAGTTTCAAAACAAAACTCCACACTTTTTGCAGATTACAATGACCATGGGCTTTTCTTGGGACTAGTACTTCTGGTCAGTTGTTTCTCTCTTGAAATCCTGGTCCAATCTGGGTTTACCTTGCTTTTGTGGAGACAGGTTTCTCTCCCTGAGAACTGGAGTGAGCATTCCAGACTGCTTCATTCTTTTCTCTGTGTTGTTTTCATTTTCTCTGTTTCTTTATGATTTCTACTTGATTGCCAAATCTCATCTTTTTCTGTTTGCTCAGTTGTTTTTTTCCCCGGTGTCTAGATTACATGTCTTGGAGAGGCTGCGATGTGCTACCAGCCTTTACTCTAGCATCTTCAGACTACTTGCTCTTTTCATTTCTAGAAGTTGCATTCAATTCTTTATTAATTTTTAATTTCATTCTTCTGTTGTGTTAATTCTGAGGTTTTTAGGCACATGGTACACAAAAAAACTCTTTTAATGTCATTATTCACTAATTCTATCATCTGTATCATTTCTAAATCTGTTTCTGTTGACTGATTTTTCTCCCATTATATTAAAATTTTCCCTTCTTCTTTACTTTTTCTGATAATACTTGAATCAGTGTTGGACAACATGGTGACTTTATGTTGTTCAGTTCTTGCTTTGGCAGTATTCATTTAGAGGGTATTGAGCTTTTTCTGGTAAGCAGTTAGTAGCCTTCCAGTTTTGTTTGTTTCTTTTTGGGTTATTTTGAAGTGCCTTAATTCTTCAAAAAGTCTAGAGAAGTCTTGGTCCTATGGCCATGTTTGCTTCAGATATGATGTATAGCCATTCTGGGGTCTCTATTAAACGTTTTATTTGTTCAACAAAGAATTCCTCCTCAGTGCCACATGGAATAGTATTTTGTTGCCTTGTGTTCTTACATCTATTTTGTTGTGGCTAAAGTTTGTAGGTTGATTATAGTAGAAGGGCTATTTTGCTGGTATTGAGACCTACTTAGTATATGATTTTCATTGATACATTTTGACCACAATAGTGTTAATGATACAAAAGTAATCCAGATATTTGCATAAAGAGAAAACTGATTAATAGCAAGAACTATGCCACCTTGGCAATAGCAACAAAATCAGTGACAATAATAGCACTAAAGATAAACTGGATATTGATGTGCCATAAGAACCAATAATTTACCTCCTTTAACCATGGAAGAGAGAGCTAGAGTTATGGTGCAAACACTAAGATAAACCGAATACTGAAGTACAGTAAATAGCTACTTAAATGTAACAACTATACCTCCATTAACAAGACAAAATAATGAAGCTGTATAGTATAGAGTTGACTATCTAAAGACTGATAAAGCTTAATAGTTTCACTAGTAAAGATAGAGAGGATGGAGAATAGGAGAATTAAAGAAGTGAAATTTGAAAAAATTAAGCAATGTCAGATAAGAGTGTAGGGTGAAAAGTGTGATAAAAGATGAATGAACATTGAGGCCATACTCTTAAGTGAAATAAATAGGACACACATGTCAACACTAAATAGTTTCTCTGGTGTGAGACATTTAAATGTAAATAAGGACAAAATGTATCATAATGTGAAATAGGAAGAAATGTTCCAAAGGTTAAGGGGAAGTAGGAGGGGTAGGGGAAAGGAAAGAATGGAAAGGAATAAATATGAGAAAAGGCAAAAAAGAGATCCTATTGAGTTGTAAAAGGAAATTAGTAAAACTAGGTAAAAGTAACAAAAAAGAACAAACAAAAAGAAGAGAAAGCAGAGAGCAAAATAAAGGAAAAAAGGAAGAGAAATCAAATGGAAAAAAAAGAGAAAAACGCAACCCCACCAAAATCCAATTAATATAGAAAAAGTGAATTCAAAATAAAAATTACTCTGTATTTTTGAATGAGTGGTTTCTTTCCAGGATCTGAAGTCTTGGAAACCAGCAATTTATGGTTTTGACTAGCTTTATGGTCTGTGGGTTTGTGATGTGCCCTCCTTAGCTTACTCCAGATGCCTCTCTATCCATACATTCCAGGTTCTGGCAACCATCCAAGCCAAGCCATATCCTTCCTCATGTTGGTAGATGGAAAAAGGAGTAGGACTACTGATCTCTGTGCTAGATGTAGGTAATTGGGTAGGTGTTCAAGCAGACTGCTGAACTTAATTCCAGCACTTTAAGATCCAACCACCTCTGAAAGCTGCACAAGCTGGGGCTGGCTTCTCACAATGGAGGGGAAGACTCCCATGTCCTTTCTGGCTTGAGCTTCAACTTTTCTGGGGGTCTATATCTAGTCCTGACATTCTCTGCACCTGTCTTTTGTCGCTATCTCTCACCCCAACACTGTGGAGAGGTTACCCTGGAAACCCTGATGTGAAGTTTTTGTGTAGTTGTTCAGTGGCTCAGTCTTAAAATATCAATCCTATTATAAATTTTAGTCCTTATTTACACTTTCAGTTTCTCACACCAGAGAAACTAAAATGTATAATAGGTAATGTGAAATAGGAAGGAAAGGAGCAAAGGGGACGGAAGTGGGAGGGCTAGGGGAAAGGATAGAAGGGAATGGGATTAATATGAGAAAATGGAAAAATAGGAACAAAATCTTTGTAAATAGGGAGGAATGGAGGGGTTGAAGGGAGGCCTGGGCAAGGGTGAAAAATAAGAACCAAGAGAGACTATGTAAAGGTGCAAATTTCCAATGATGAATGTCATTATATTGTATACCTAAAATGTACCAATGTTTAGAATGAATAATTGATAATGCAAAATAGGAAGAAAAGGTCCAAAGGGGTAGGGGTAGTGGGAGGGGCAGGGGAAAGGAAAGAAGGGAAAGGAAAAATGATGAGAAATGGAAAAAATGGAAACAAAGTCTTTGTAAATAGGGAAGGGTGGAGGGGTGGAGGGAGGGCTAGGAATGGGGAAAAAATAAGAACCAAGATGCATTATGTAAAGGTACAATTCCCAATGAGAAATATAATTGTGTTGTGTACCTAAAATGTACCAATAAAAGAGTTTAATAAAAAAAAATCAACTCTTTCCCCAAATAGCACCAAATTAAGCCTTCTCAATTATGACAGCTGCTTCAGTGGATTTCTTCTCCAACTCTAGCCTACCATGAAAAAAGAGCCAATTTCAGGGTGAAACCTCATGTTGGTTTTGGAGTTTAGATTAAGTGTGGGCTTTTCTTGGGGCTAGCAAGGTTAGACTATCTATTGTTTCTCCATGGAGCAGCCAACCCTCTAGGGTTACCTTCTCTTCTCAGGTGTTGGCTTTGTCTATGATCAGGTCAGTTGTTTGGTCAGCATCTGTGCAATATCTTCTCTGCCATTGTTGTGGTTTTTAGGCTGGCAGGAAAGATGGCCTGGAAGTCTGTCTATTGTCCTGTATGTCTGCCTCCTGGGAAGTCAGGGAGTCCTGGGGCTATTTTGAGCTGCAACATGGGAATCTGGTTAAAGAGTCACCTGTGTGTTGGTAGTAGACTCTCAGCCACCTCTTTATTGTAGATTGCAATATTTAAATGTGTAAGGTGCATTTTGTTCTTTTAATGAGTAATTTTCTCTTTTTATTTTTTATTAAAATTTTCTTTCTTGATTTTTTTATCTTGGGTATTCAGTTTGTCTGATATTGGTAGTATGGTGGTGAGTATGTGATTGAAGAAACTACTCACCTCATGATTCGGGATTCAAAGAAGAGGAAAAAGCCAACGTTTCACAATTCTCTTCAAAGATACACTACAAATTTCCAAATGGCTTTCCATAATGCCCTATCACCTGAAGGTTCACACCTCATAAAGGCACCATTCTTGGGATTGATCCTTTAACATGAACCTCTGTGAAACTTTAAGGACTGAAGTTATAACATGCACTAAACTAGGTATCTTCTAAATTTTATATTGAAAAGGGAAACAATTTGGAAATGTTACTAAGTATCTGACAAAAGAGGTGTGAATTCTAAATGACGAAAGTTACCCAGAGGAACCAGTATCCTGAAACTATCTTGACACTGTTGGCTCACTAATTCCTAGTGCCATGCCATATTCCTTATTCACATATTCAGTTCAATATCTTTTGAAATCAGGAAAGGTAATCTGATGGAAGGTCAGATGACTGGATGCATAATTGGGAACATTCCTGTAATGAAAATTTTGACATAATTTAGAAGAACTCATTTCCCTGCAATGTTATATGCAGGTGTAAAGGATTGTGTTACCACCCGAAGCAACAGTGGTTCTCTCCAACCTACTCATTAATTAACCATAGGCCAAGAACTGTTCTAAGAATCCAGTCACAAGAGAGCACATGGGTTGCCTTTTGTCATTTCACAAATGATGAAAATATATTTTAGAATTACTAGGAACTGCCAATGACTAAAGTACTCAGTACTGAGGTGATTTGTGGATGTAAAAATTGCTGTCATCCTATAAACCACTGAGAAAAAGTGGGTGTATGGGGGAAGGATAATGTGCTCTTGTTTCCCAAACAACTGTGCTACCAGAACTTGCTCCAAAGAGTGAAACCTAAATCTCAGATCATGATACTGATAAATTTCTCTAAGAAAACACATTGTACACTTTTTATATTGTTGAGTAAATATCCAAAATTGTCTGCTAAGCAGAGAAATTTACTTAAGAGAAATCTAAGTCTTTCTCTATGGTGAAGAATCCATAAATATTTAAATTGGTATCTAATGATTCCTTAATGGGGTATGTATGGGAAATCAGGATAGTCTGGCTTTAATCACACATCAAGGGTTCAGACCTTTCAGTTTTTACAGGCATCACCAAGGAAATCTGTGCTGATTTTTACTCATTATGTTTTGATGATCATTCCATGTGATTCTTTTTATTTTTATATTTAATCAGGTAACCTTTCATAAGTATGCACATAACTAGGTGCTCACATCTTGCATATTTATTATATTAATTCATTTAAGAAGTGAAATAATACATATAAAACTCAGCTCCTTCTTTAATTTTATTTCCCTCCTTCCCTCTTTAGTTGTAACCACTATTCTGAAATCAATGTGCATTTTTATATGTTTGTACCTACTTATTACAATAAACAACATGACACATTACTTCAATGTTTTTATGACTATGGTATGCTTACCACCTATTACTTACCATAACCATTTTCAGCCTGCTTTTCCTACTCAGTCTTATAATTTTGATATCTGTTATGCATATCTAGCATGATATTTCATGTATAATGAATCATTGGCTTGAATAACCTATGGCTTGGCAGTTACAAGGTTTCCACTTTTTGCTACTGCCCAAAAGATACAATAAACAACTGTGAGCTTGTCTCCTTGTGTGGATGTGCAAGAGCTTTCAGAATTACTGAAGAGTAGAGTATGTGTATCTTCGACTAGATCAGTATGAAAAGTGGTATGGTTTGGTAGATTGTTTCTCTTCAATTTCTCACCTATTTTATTCTAAGTCCTGTTGGATACAATAAGGATACAATGGCAAACCTAAAGTACAGCCTTTCTCCTCATGAAAACCAATATGACAGAATCAAATAACCACCTGTGTGACTAGCTCTGAGCAATAATAAAGAGCACAGGAAAATAGGTTACACAGAGACCTGACTCAGTCTGGTTAAGTAGAATTAGCTTAAGTTTTATCATGAAGCTGAGATGCTAAATGATCATGAATTAGCTAGGTAAAAGCATTATGCACAGAAGGAATACTGTAGGGAACTTATAGAGTGGTCTTGGTTAAGCTACTAGGTTCTGGACATACACTGAACCAAGATTTTCAAACAATCCTTGAATGGGGAGGGAGATATTTTTTATGAAATATGGGACAAAGATCCATTTGGCCTAAACAGAAATTAAGGACACAGTTGATGGAACTGAGATGGCTCCTGCAATTTGAAAGTCTATACATAGGGACGTGGGGTTGGTGTGCAGTCCAAGAGATTTATAGATAAACATTGTATCTATAGTATGTTATTATATGTTACATTCTAGGAAACACAAACTTTCAGGAACAGAGTGTAGAAAGACATCCTTTTGAAAAGCTTTTGATTAACAGAGAAAGGAATGATGTTTTTTCAGAAAAGTAACTGAAAATGTCACTTTCAGCTTCATGGACATGGAGGATTTACAACAGGTAGCACACTACTCAGAGAGCAACAAAAAGAACAAACTTGGAGACTGTCAACTTACAGCTTTTCCACAATGAGCAGCAAGGTATTCTTGAGGGCTACTTTAACATCCTTGTTCCTTAAGGTGTAGATGAGAGGGTTCAAGGCAGGACTCACAGTGGAATACAGTACAGCCAGAACCTTGCCAATCAATGGGGAGTAGCTGGAGTTAGGACTCAGGTAGGCATAGATAACAGTGGAGTCGTACATGGTGACCACCATAAGATGGGAGGAGCAGGTGGAGAAGGCACGCCGCTTACCCTCAGCTGTGCGAATCTTTAGTATGGTTGCAATGATGAAACCATAGGACACCACAGTAAGCAAGAAGTTCACGTCAGCAAAGAATATATCAGCCACAATTGCCATGACATCATTCACATATGTGGAAGAACAGGAGACCAGCAGCAGAGGAGGGATCTCACAGAAAAAGTGATTGAGCACGTTGGGCCCACAGAACTTTAACTGTAACATCAGGCAGGTATTGACCACTGCACCGAACATGCTGATACCCCATGTGGCTCCAGCTAGCAATGCACACACCCTGGGGCTCATCATGGAGCCATAGTGCAATGGCTGGCAGATGGCCACATAGCGGTCATAAGCCATGGCTGTGAAAAGCAACAGTTCTGCTGCTACAGACCATGTCAAGAAGTACATCTGGGTCATGCAGGCCCTGTAGGAGATGCTTTTTTCCTTAGCCACCAGGGTCTCCAGCAGTTTGGGTACCACAGTGCATGCACAGACAACATCCAATATAGCTAAGTTGACCAGGAAAAAGTAGAGGGGTGTGTGGAGTTTAGAACTGAAGGTGACAACTGCCACAATGAGGAAATTGCCACAGATTGCCACCATGTATAGGGAAAGAAAGAGGATTAACAAAAGAACCCTGTTCTGTGGCCTTTCTGAGAAGCCCCACAGAATGAATTCTGTCACCAGTGTCTGATTACTCATGATTGTTTGATTCATCTTTCAACCAAATTTCCTATTTAAGGCTTTTTCTTGCTCCATTGTTTGACTACACAGTACAAGTTCATATGTATTGGTCAATATATATGCAACAATACCATCATTAAATTTTCCAATTTCTGTAGGCCTTATATCCCTTTTGCTTAAAACAATCATTGCTCTGGGGTCAGTAAGCTCTATGCTGTCCTGGGGCATTTAAGAACTGAAGATATGTTTGGAATTTCATCTCCCCTAATTCTTTATTTTAAATTTTCATCCCAAATTAAAATCATTTTTAAAGTTTTATGCACATTTCTTATAACCATATAAAAGTTTAAACAATATAGACTTTTGTAACAAGAAGAGAAGATGCCCTCCAACTTCCAAGTCAATGGACATTCTTTCTGGATGTCATTGGTTGCATATTACAATGCATGCTCTTTATTTTGGTTCATCCATTATATCTCTTGGAGGTATCTTCAGGACAGCAACAAATTAATTATCTTCTAGCCTCTTAAACAAATGGTGCTGGGAAACCTAATTATCCATATGCAGAAGAATGAATCATGATCCGTATTTTTCAATATGGGCTAAAATCCAATCAAAATAGATCAAGGACCTAAATGTTAAAACATAAAAACTAAATCATTGGAAGATAAAATGCTTGAAGATATAAGCATAAGCAAGGATTTTTAATTTATTTTAATTTATTTTTTATCAGAATCATAATTGCATAAGAAATAACACCAACAATCAACAATGGAATTATATTAAATTTAAAAACTTTTGCACAACATAAGAAATAACCAAAAGAGTGAAGAGAGAACTTACAGAATGGGAAAAACATTTTCCTGCTGTTCCTCAGACAGAAGACTGATATCTAGAATATATAAATAAATAAAAATATTAGACACCCAAAATAAAAGATGCAATCAAAAATAGACAATTGAAATGAATAGACTCTTCTCAAAAGAAAAAGTACAGATGTCTAATATATACATGAAAAAATGTTTGATGTCTTTGCCCATTAAAATGCAAATCAAAACAACATTAAATTACATCTTACATCAGAAAGAATGGTTCCCATGAAGAACTCAAACAAACAAAGAAAAAACAGCAATAAACAAATGCTGTGAAGGTTGTGGTGGGAAAGGGACCCTTATATATTGTTGGTGATAAGGTCAAGTAGTATAACCACTATGGACATCGGTATGGAGATTTCTCAAAAAGCTATAAATCATTTGATCTAGCTATATCTCTTCTACCTACCTTCCAAAAAGTGTTAAAAACATCATGTTGCAGTAATACATACAGACCCATGTGTATAGCATGACTCATAAAAGCTAAATGTTGAAAGTGGCCTCTGTGTCCATCTATAGAGGAGTGGATAAAGAAAATATGGTTCACATATACAAATACTCGTCACATGTAAAAAAGGATACATTTGAGTCATTTGTAGGAAAATGGAGCCACCTTGAGACCATAATGCTAAGTGAAGTAAACCAGACACAGAAGATTAACTATTTCATGGTTTCTCATTTATGGGAACTCCAAAGTGTAAATAATTTAAGGAGCAAAATGAAAGATAGATGATAGGAAACAGGGAGGCAGACTCTGTGGAAATGGAAACCAAAAGGGTTAAGATGTGATATGTATAACTATCAATTTTCCAAGATGAATGTATTCATTATCCATTGTACCTATATATTTTAAAAAGAGAATCCATTGTCTTCTATACATGGTTACACAATTTTCCATTGGAAATGGACAGGAGGTTTTCAACCCTGACAGTCTTGTGCTGCTCCCACACCTTGTCTGGTTCCACTAGCGACCCGGGAGACTAACTCTTGGAATTCTTCATTCACAGAGCCTCATCTTCATCAGCCAGTCTTCCCAAGCATGGCCTGGGCACTGACATCAGGGCCTCCTTCTCTGTTGATTCTGTATTGGTCAACATCATGACCAAAGAGATCCCCACTGTTTTGGTTTCTGAGGCACTACATTTATTTTTCTCACATACTCTTCTAAGATTAGTCTGGGAAGACAATAGTGAAGAAACAAAACTAATGAACCCTAGGTCCCCTAGAACTGTTTGTGAATTCAATTCAAAGTACTTTGTCTCCTTTATTTTCTTCCATTCCTAGAACTAAAACCCTATACAATTAGTGAATCTTTAAGTCATTATCTGTAGCTCTCCTGCTTCCTCACTTACAGTCTTCCTTAATGCTAACATTTTAACCTTACCTTTCCTAGGAATTTCCAGACTACAGCCTTGGTACTAAGTCCAGAGCTATTGTATCCAGCCTGTGTTTTCCTGTGCCTGGTTCTATCCTGTATGCTCTTGCACTTATTATGATGTACTTTTTTCCTTCAATGCCTCATTACACTACAGACTTCACAGAGGATGACCATGATCATCCAGGTCCCTGGGCACATTCAGCATCAGTGCCAAACAGGATCAGAACCATTGGCAGTATCACACCTCTTCTCCAGCACCAGCTTGATAGTAATGCCCTGCATCCTGTGCACTTAGGACATTTGCTCTTCTTCGGTAGTCCATAGTTAACCTGTCTCTTTTGGTAACAATTGGAATATACCTTCTCTGGTCTGGGGACATCTCAAAAGTAAAGAGATAATTTTGGGTGCATATTTGGTGATTGGATATTGTTTTCTGTGGTCTTTAACATAGCCATTTTTCTCTCTTCTTTCTTGATATTTTGAGACCTCTGAAAGCCAGTTCTAAATCAATGTGTGTCTCCTGAAGTATGAGTGTCAGTGGATAAGTTTTCACATCAATCACAAGTTTAGGTGCAATGCAAATTAGAAAAAAGAACAAAATCTGGAGCACCCAATTAGCATCACTACACACATGGTACTTAGAATATGAAAGTCACAGTCACTCAAGCAGCTCTTGCATTGCAGATGAGCCTGCTGTGTCTCACAGGGAGGTCATTTCTATGAGCACAGAATCCTGCCACTACAGGGACATGGCTATGCTCCAAACCTGTCGTGTTTTCAACATGACTTTTAAACAACTAACTCAGTAGCTTCTACATCCATAATAGGTAAAGAACTGCCTTGAATCCACATTCCTGAATATCTTCAGGACATTCTACATGTTGGAGAAATTGAAGCCATGAAAATATTGGCCAGAGAATGGCAGGCAAGTCTGGATCTGGTCCCAGAACCTCACCGTTCTTCTCTAACATCCTGAGTCAGAAACTTCTACAAGAAAAATGAAAAAGAAACCAAAGCAACCTTTGTGTTATCTGGTGAAGGCTAAACTATGTGAGGCTTCTCTTCCTATCCAACAAAGCAGAGACTTTGTTTCCATTTTTTCCTTTTCTCATATTTTTTCCTTTCCCCCACCCCTTCCAATTCCCCTTCCCCTTTAGACCTTTTCTTCCTATTTAGCATTATGGAGGTGTGGAGGTGTTGAAGGGAGGGCAGGAGAATGGGGAAAAAATGAGAACCAAGATATGTTATGTAAAGATACAAATTCTCAATGAGGAATGTCATTATATTGTATACCTAAAATGTATCAATAAACTTCATGAATTAAAAAAGCACAATTTCAGGCCACATTCATTTCTGGTCTATTCCATACCCAAAACAACACTTCAAGACATACCACCTCCCAAAAACAGAGAAGCATGATACCAACAGCAGTGGGAAAAATCACCACAGAGGGTGGCATAGAAAGGGTGCTACCTACACCGTGCATCGAACACTCCTGTGTATAGAGGCACTATGAGTTAGTCAACAGATGCTACATTAGCAAGACTCGAGTTTTCCACCCAATTAATAGCACTTAGAAAAATGTTATGATAACTATTCTTATATCTTTGCCTATTGAGTCTTACTAATAATTCTTCTTAGTAATCACCATCTCTGAATTCTTTTTGCTATTTGTAGAAGACATTGTCAAATAGATATCTAAAGTATAAAATGGCGGTTGGTTGGGAGACTAAAGTGATTTCCTAAAGTGATTTCCCTGAAATGTATATAAAAAATAAAGTGAAAGAATTCAGAGAAAATAATTTAGATAGCATCACCACTTGAAGCACTCTGAACCTGGGAAGACAGATAACCAAAGCCCCTTTTTCAATTGTTGTATCTTAGAACATTTAATCACAGAGGTGTAGGAACTCAAAGGAAAACACAATTCACAGCAACACTTTAGAAAAGAAGCCTTCACCTCATACTGGTGCGCAGGTACCTTAGGGTGGTCCTTCATGAGACTTCAGAGGACATTCTGACAACCAGACATCGGATCACATAGCCAGAGCAGGCAGTTTTCTCACAGGAGCTGGTCATAGGTATTCAATTAAATACCACAATACTACACACACACACACACACACACACACACACACACACACTATACGTTTGTGTTGTTGACCCCTGAGGAAACACACGAAGCATTAATACAATTTTTTCAGTGCTATGAGCAAGACAGTTTGGCAGAAGCCTTCTTTGGAATTGGTATAGGGAGATATGGGGAGCCCTGTGGCAGCCTCCCAACTGGGTCAACAGAACAGGAGCTTGAAACTGCAAAGAACATACAGGGAAACACAGAAAACTCACTGAGATTGTGGGTTGATTGGGACCACCTGGGAGGACTAGATATGTCTTTTGAAGGTTAAATGAGAAAATCAAGACTTGAAAGAGACATGCTTTCATGGATGTGTAAGTGCAGTTGTGACCAATTAAGTCCAATAACACACTTCTTTATCTGAAGGACAGTAAAAAGAAATGCTGTGTGTAACATCTTGTTTCATAATTTTAGATATGGAATATTTTACAAAGAAAAGAAAAAATTGGAAATAGCAATCTCATCAGATATAATTACTTCTGGACATTAACTTATAAGCTCTTATAGCTAAAGAGACACAAGAAAAATCATAATTGTATATATTCAATTTATCTCAATAGCAATGGAAATTGGAATTTGAGTTAATCTGAGATAATACAGAATTGTTCAATCTTACCTTTTTGGTATTATAAACAGATGTTTTCAAATTTACTTTTTGGTTTTTCAATAAGATTTCTGAGGATACAGTCTTGCCTCTCTTAAAAGCTTTTGCTTTTAGAAATATGATTGTTTGCAGCATGAGGTAGCACTGATGGTATATTATGGTATCAAAAACCATAAAAATATAAAAGGAAAGATAACCATCTATTTGAAGCCCATAAAACCCAACTACATAATGTTAAGCCTTGTAAGGTGCAAATAAAGAAAACAACAGGTTATGTATAAGCTTTATACATCTCTCATTGTTGGAACCAATATTTCTGGGAATCCATAAGCAATATGATTATAATTTTAAAATGATCGTGTTGCTACAGATAGAAATATGAAATTTAAGGGTGTCCATAAAAGTTACTTGCCTTCATGGTTGCTTAGTGACTCATAGTGGTGAAGAATATGGCTCATTTCAGAGGTTGCAAAGTCAGACTCACAAACCCAGGAGCCTCTCACATAACTTTTGGAATTCATTTCATGTGCTGATGTGAACACAATGTCAGTGTTGGATCTGTAAATGTGAACAGAACTTTGAAGAGATGCTTCAAAAAATCAAAAATTTAGAATGGAAAATTAGCCTTCTTTATCAGACTTTTTGGTTGAATAGAGTTGTCACTAGAGAGAGCTGTTTTCCCCAGAAGGATAAAGAATGTGTCCAACTAGCATTGCTCAGCATCTAGTATTCTCATATCTGCTTGGTTTTTTAGCCTCACATACATGCTGCTCCCTTGAGGTCACCTTGTATTTGAATGCCTAGACCATTATTCTTTCAGTCATTGTATTGTCTGGAAGCAAGTAGATCTCAGATATTGAGAAATTTCAACATCAATAATTACATTCACTCTTTAAGTTTAAATAATTCTTGTTAATTGCATAAGTTGACTTTTCTTCTATTGCAGAAAATGAGAACCTTTGAAAGACAAAGGGGAAAGAAAAGCAAGTGTGAATTTATTCATAAACCTAACACACCCACTGCTCATTATTGGCACTATTTTACCTGTACATTGTTCTAGTACTGTTATAATTTCTCATTTTTGTTCATTCTAAATGGCAATGAAAGTTGTGACAGGAACATGGGGCAACTTAATGGTGAAAATTCCACCTTTTCTCCTGAAATCACATACATTAGCAATGACAGGGTGAGGAAACAACCAATTGCATACTTGGAAAAACTAGAAAACAGAAAATTCCAAACGTCAAAGTATGAATAAGTTGTATGCCAATTAGAACTGACTTCAGAAGCCACAATAATGTCACAGGTAGCTAAAACCTCTAACAAATTAATATTCAGAAGACCCCGTTCTGAGCCTGCCAAAATCAAGACTAATAAAAATCATGTATAAGTGTGGGAGGTAACAAGGGGACATCGCTCACTGACAGCTGTGACAAAAAGTAGAACATGAGGCATTGGTTGCACAGGCTACAGTGAGGGGCTGTGTATCAAGGGGACTGTCCTCCTTGTGGGCTGCGAAATAGGGACAATCACTCTCCAGCTCCAGTAACCCTCCAGGGAGTATTCATCTGAAAGTAACTGGAACAAAATATTCCAAATCTGTGAGTAATTACAAATATTCAATGACTACAGAAAGAAATTATAGGAAGAAGCTTAAAGAAAGGAGAAAAAATATTTGAACTTCTCCTATATCCTATTTATTTGTTTCTTCTGTGTAAGAGAGAATGTCTCTTGTCTATGTCTTATACTCTTAATAACTACTTTGAATACAATGATGTGCTGTGTATTAACTATTGTTATTCTCTTATTGTTATGAAATTTTGTTTTATTTTTTCATAAAATAAAAAAGAGAAACTATTTCACTGAAGATCAATAAAAGCCATCAGTAAAACTTCCACACAATGTAGGGGACATTTTCACCCAACTTTTCAATTAATTTAACATGAATGTAAAAAAGAAAGGACAAGATATCCAATAGACAATGCACATATCCGCCAAGAAGAAAGTCAAAAGACTGAAAAATATTCTCAAATATAACTGAGGACTTCTGATTGTGGTAGGGATAAGATAACTTGTGTTAAACCAACATTTCTGCAGGTAAATCCAGAAAATTTATATAAGTACAAAAGTAATTAATTTAAAGGCATTGTATCCCCCATAAGAAATGAAAATCAGAAAAGCCAAGAGTCTAAAGGGGAAAGAGTTGTGGAGATGTTAACAGTTAAGAACTTTTAAATAATTCTAACAAGTATACATGTGTTCAAATATCATACTGAACTTCATTAATATGGACAATGTATACACAATACTGAAAAATAAAACATTGGAAAAGAAATAGAGGTGAAGCTCCTAGGGCAGAGAAGCACAGTCATTCACAGCAACCGGAAGCTCCCCCGCTGCCATCCCAGGCTCCTAGGGCCAAGAAGGTGGACCAGTACCAGAGCCCAGAGGAAAGCTCCCCTGCTGCCATCCCAAGCTCCTAGGGCAGAGAAGGTGACCTGCGTGGGTGCCAGAATCACCCTCGAAAACCCTGTGGACATGAGAAGATACATAAACGAGCCTCAAAAATGGACTTCCAGATCACCTACAGCAACCTCAAAGGGAAATGAGATGGAACACTCTGATACTCAACCACCTGGACTCTCTGAACTGGCAACAAAAGAGGATCTGGGAAAAATGAAATCTGAAATAATTACTCAGATAACCCCAAAGATTTTGCTCATGGTGCAAGACATGATTAATAAATCTAGAGAGGACAAAGATAAAAAAAAATAGAGGATCTGAGGAAAATGATGGAATCCCAACAGGGGAAACAAATGGAATCCATAAAACAGATACAAACAGATTTCCAAGAGATTAAAAACTCCATCAAAAGTCTGCACAGCAGAATGAACCAATGTGAGGATAGAATTTCACATATAGAAGATAAGATTGCAATTAGTGAGGAGTAAAAGGAAAACTGCTTTAAAATTGTAAGGGAACATGAGAAATCAATCCAGCAGCTGCTAGACAATGCAAAGAAGAATAACATAAGACTGATTGGAGTCAATGAAGAAAGAGGAGAGAGTGCAGATGACATAAAAAAACTGTTCACAGAAGTGATGGCAGAAAACTTCCCAAGGAGGGGAAAAGAACTTGACATACAGAGAAGTGAGGCATGTAGGACTCCAGCTAGCCTTAATCAAAAACAATCTACACATAGGCATATAATAGTTAGGATTCCAGAAATCCAACAGAAGAACAGAATTCTACAAGCAGTGAGAGAAAAGAAACAAATCACATACAAAGGAAAGCCCATCAGAATCACAGCAGGCTTCTCAATGCAAACCCTCAAGGCAAGAAGAGCTTGGAATGATGTATTTCAAGCCCTAAAGGAAAACAGCCTCCAACCCAGATTGATGTACCCTGCAAAACTATCTTTCAAAATGGATGGAGAAATAAGATACTTTCATGATAAAGAGCACCTCAGGAACTTCATGAATACCAAACCGGCACTCCAGAAAATTTTAGACAATACCCTAGGAAAAGACAATGAGGATCACAACCCCAGGAAACCCAGCAGAATGAATCCATTGGGCATGACAAATTAAATGCAAAGGAGGAGAATCCAACAAAAAGAAATAGTCATGACAAAGCTTTTAAAACTTTTAACTTCATCTCCCTAAAGAGTGTATAATGAAATCTTATTATTGTACTGATTAGTATTTTTCTGATTCTAGAATTGCACACCATTCCTTGTGCTATACTGGCTATTTATCTTCTTCTTATGTCTACATTTTAATTGGGTTGTCTATTAATGAACTCTAAGAGTTCTATAAATATTCTGGTCATAGGCTATATGCATTGTAAATATGGTCTGTTTAAGGACTACTTTTCATTTTAATGATGTCATTTAAAGTTCTAAATTTTGATGGAATCTCATTTATCAATTTTTTTCTTTTATACATCCTGTTTTTTGTATCCTAGATAGTTCTTGCCTACCCTGAATTCATAAATATTTTCCCTTATAATTTCTTCTTAAAGTTTCATACTTTTAGGCTTTCTTATTTAGGTTCATAGATCCCTTCAAGTTATTTTCATGTATGGAAAAAAAGGGTTGAGGTTAATTTTTTACATACGGATACCAGGTGTTTTAGTGCTGTTTGCTGAAGACACTATCTCTTCCTCGGCTCTTGAATCGAGTTTATATTTTATAAAATGCTAAAGTTAAATAATCTTTCAAAACTCAGTGGACCATATATGTGTGGTTCTGTTTCTAGATTCTCTGTTTTATTCAAATGATCTGTATGTCTTTCCTTACACCAACACTCTCTTGATTAGTGTAGCTTTAGAAGAAGTCTTAAAATTGGGCACTAAACATCTTCTAATACTGTTTTTGTTTTTTGTTTTTGGCTTTTCTGGGTCCTTTGTACTCCTACATCACTTTTAAATTTCAATATTCAGTTCTTCATTTATAGTAAGTATACACAGACCTGAATTTTTATATATACCTTGTGTTTTCTAATCCTGTTAAATTCAAGTACAAGTTCTAGGGGCTCCTAGAGATTTCTTAGTATTTTCTCTATAGATGATCATTTCATCTACATATAAAAATTTTGCTTCTGCCATGCCAATCCTATTCTAGTTGTGTCATTTTATTGCCAAACTATTTTGATTTAGACCTATGTTTCAAAGTCTAATGGGCAGATGAAGAGTAGGCATATATGCCCTTGTTCCCCACTTTAGGGAGAAAGCATTGTATCTTCTCCATTCATAGAAGGAGTTTTTGTTGTAAGTATGGAGTACATGTCTTTAATCTGTTGAGAAGGTCCTGTTCTACTTCTAGTCTCCTGATAGCTTTTACCATGAACAGCTGTAGAATTTAGTCCAATACTTTTTCTCCAACTAGTGACAGGATCATATGGCTTTCTCCTTTCCTCTGTTAAAATGATGACTTTTGGGGGTGGATCTTCCAATGCAGAACCAACACTGCCATCCCTATAATAAAACCACTTTCTACATCCTGCCAGATCTGACTTCTAAGAGTTTGTTTTGTTAAACAAATTTCTATCTATGTTCATACATTTTTCTTCTATTATCTTTATCCAGTTTTAGGGTTAGCACAATGTTGAGTTCCTAAAATGAGGGGAGAAGTGTTCCTTCTTTTTTCTGCTTTAAATGTTTGATATACTTCATCAGTTAAAATGTTTATGAGCCTGCTGTTGTCATATAGGTAGGTTTTCAAGCTAGGAATATACTTTCTTTAATAGGTGCTATTCAAATTTCATATTTCCTCCAGAGTTAATTTCATTAATTTGTCTTCCAAGGTACTTCTTAGAAGTTGTCAAATTTATTTCAAAAAAGATTTTTGAAATATGCTTTCTATATCCTTTTAAATTCTGTAAATACGGTGGTAATGTCTCCTAGCTCTTAATATTGTAATTTTAAAAAATGTATAACCGATATTGTGTAACAGGAAGAAAAGGTCTAAAAGAGCAGGGGAATTGGGAGGGGTAGGGGAAGGGAAAAAAGGGAAAGGAAAAAACATGAAAAGAGGAAAAAAATGGAAACAAGATCTTTGCAAATAGGGAAGGGTGGACAGGGTGAAGGGAGGGCAAGGGAAGGGGAAAAAAATAAGAACCAAGAGACTCATGAAAAAAGAAAAAAAAAATAAATAGAGGTATTGTAGAAAGGAAAATGAAAACAGATATAAATGCTCACTAGATAAATCAAATCTTTTAAAATTAGTCCAATGTACAATATAGTGCATTTGAAATTAAGATTTCAATATGAGTCTACTTGTAGATTGGACACTACAGAATACATGACCATGAATGCATACCAGTGTTTGTAGCTGCAGAATTCATAATAGTTACATCCTAGAAGCAGCCTGTATATCCATTAACAGATGATTGCATAAAGAAAATACAGGATTTATACATAAATGAATACGACTTGGCTCTAATGAAGGAAAAATATGTTTGAGACACTTATACAAAAACGGATGCCCCTGGAAAATATAATGTTGAGTTAAATAAATCAGACACACAAGTTTAAGTATCAAATAGTATCTCTCATTTGAATAAGACAAAGTATAAATAAAGAGTACAATAAATGATGGATAGAAGAAGATGAGGGAATAGATCTCTTGAAAATGGGAAGAGATCCAAGAGAACAAGGGTGAGAGGAGAAGGGGAGGGGAAGGGGAAATAAGTATAATGAAAGTAGGCCATGTACAGGGATCTAATAACCTAAAGGGATGTAAACATTATCTGTCATAAACATGAGATAAGATTAATAATATCAACAAGAAGGAAAATGGAAAAGGGATATCTAGAGTAGGAGGGAGGGAGGAATGTGGGAGGGAAGTGGATTAAAAGACTCAAGCTATATTATGTACATACACCAGCTCCCCGAGATGATTATGAACTGCAAATACTGCAAACATGTACTAACAAAACAAGAAAAAAACCAAAATATTTACATAGGGTCTATATACATGCTTATAAAGAAAAAAGAGACAGTGAATTAAAAATACATATTACATAGTGAAAATATTTTACACTTGTGTAGTTAGAATTCAAAAAGGGAAACTGAAGTCATACTTGAGGTGCCAAACATCAAATTTTTCAAAACTTTAAAAATACTAAAGATGACAAAGTCATTGTAAATAAGGAGGGATGGAGGGGTTGAAGGGAGGGCAGAGGAATGGAAAAAAATAAGAATGAATATATATTATGTAGAGACACAAAATCTCCTAAAATGTAAAAATAAAATTAATTTAAAAAACTAAAGATAATAAGTCCGGATGCAGATGTGGAGAAAACACTCTCACACCACTAATTAATGTAAACTAGCTCAGTAGTTATGGAAAACCATATGGAAATTCCTCTAAAAATTAAAAATGCAATTACTACATAATCTAGTAATCCCACTGCCATGCAGCTATCCAGAGGAAATTAAATCAGTGTGTTTAAAAGATAGCTCCACTCACATGTTCATTGCAGCACCTTTTGCAACCTTCAAGAAATGGAAATAACCTAGGTGTTTATCAACTGAAGAATGGATAAAAAATATGTGATACATATAGTGTACACAATAGAATATTACTCATCCATAAAAGAGTGAAATCCTGTCATTTGAAACAATATGGATGGAAGTAATGCTATGTGAAATAAACCAGGATCAGAAAGAAAAATACATGACCTCAATCACATGTGAAATCTAAAAGTATTGATTTCATGGAATTTAGAGTGAAATGGTGATTACTAGCAGAAAGGGATAATAGGATAAGGGGAAGATAAAGAAAGGTTAACCATGGGTACTACATCCAAAGCCTGTGGCAGTCAACCCAGGAAACTTTCTCTTCTACATCCAGTTCAATGTGACAAAAGGTCTACTCCAGTGACTTTGCTCAAGAACATGGGCTCCCACTTCACACTTCAATTCTCTGCCTGCCTATCCTCATGCACATATCTCATGAAGAAAGGCCTTTCATATGTCTCACCACTTCTGGCTCCTTATTCTCTAGGCAGGCAAAACAATAAAGTGGGGTTCACTCTTCTTTACTAGGTCCCATTTACAGTGGAAGCTTTACTTAACATGTACAGAAGGCTAAGAAAATAAGTCACAAATTCTTCCATATGAGTTCACCCATTGGACAGAAGCTCTATGTTGTGAGGAGCCACTCACAAAGACTAGGGGTGGCATCCTTATCCAATACCCTAGTTTTGGAGTATGGATGCCCCCCTAACAGAAGTGTGCCACTTTCTCTACTCTCAATGCCTATACAGTGGCAGAGAGGTTCTGGCCAGGGTAGAGACATAGGGCACCAAGAACAGAAAATTCCACAGCTCTTCCTAAGGGGAATGACTTTATTTGGAAAAGAGTGGGAACAAATTCATGCCAAAAAGTATTGTTGGAAATAATGGAGACCTTGGTGAGCAATTAAGGGCAAGCTGTTAGTCTTGTTACAATAGTAGCAACAAGTAAAACATAGACCAGTTGGAGATTTAAGAGGGAAGACCAGAGAAAGAGACAGATCTCTGCTGGCTCAGAGAAACCATGAAAGACTGTCAACATCCTACTCTTAGAAATGATGTGGCCTTAATTGGACTAGTCTGGTGCCATAAAAAACAACATAGCATAATAAGTACAGAATTTCAATTTGAGGTGGAGAAAATGTTCTGGAGGTGGAATATGGTGATAGTTACACAACAATGAGAAGGTATTGGACACATTGAAAGATATGCTGAAGACAGTTAAGTAGCCAATTTCATGTTGTGTCCATTTTAACATTATAAACATTAATAAAATCATCCAGAAGGAAGTAAGCGCTAACAGGGGAAGGTCATATCAGCAGTGGTAGTTCAGCCAGAAGCTTAATAAGTGATCAGGGAAAGACAAAAGCTGAGAGATATCAGCTAAAATCCAACTCAGCTTTGGTCATTATATTAATACAATATTAAGTATGATTGCATAAAACAGTCAAATGAAAAGAGAGAGATTGACCAACTATTTTAAAGAAGACATGATTCAACTCTATGTTGTAGATAAGAAGTATCCTTTAGATTCAAAGATGCAAATAGGTTCAAAGTAAAAAGACAGGATAGAGAAGACCTGTGTCTGTTGAGAGGCCCCATGTCGCTCAGCCTTGGTTCTTCTGAACTCTACTGACTGCAGAACTTTTAGGAAGGACACTAGGACACTCCAGAACTTGAGAAATGGTGTCAGTGACCTTTAAGGATGTGGCTGTGAACTCCACCCTAAAGGAGTGGGTTTTTCTGGATCCATCCCAGAAGAAGCTTTACAGGGTCATGATGTTGGAAACCTTTAGAAATCTGTCTACTGATGAAAATAGGAATACTGAAATGTTGATAATGAGAAATCTAAAGGAGAAATCTAAGAAGTCAAGTGGTAGTGAAACTCTGTGAACCTAAAGAAGGGAGTCAATGTGGAGAAACCTTCAACCAGTCTTCTTCAAAGCATGTTGTTAACAAGAAAACTTCTGTGGGAGTAAGTGCTCTGAAATGCAAGGATGTGGAGAAGTCCTCACTGGACATTCATCTCCAAATGTGCTCCTCAGAGGTCATATTGGTCACAAGCCATGTGAGAATCAGGAGTATGGAGAGAAGCCATATAAATATATGCAAGGTGAGGATTCATCTCCAAGGCTCTTGGAAGCACAAAAGGACATACAATGTAGAGAAACCCTACAAATGTAAGCAAAGTGAGAAAGCCTTTCCTTGCTCTGGTTTCCTTCAAAAACATGAAATAATTGGCCAGGGATTTAGCTCAGTGGTTCTGGTGCCTGCCTTGCAAATGCAAGGTCCTGAGTTCGATCCCTTGTACAAAAAAAAAAAAAGAAATAATTTATACTGGAGATAAACCCTATGGGTGCAAGAAGCATGAGAAAATCTTTTTTTCTTGATTTAATCTTTGAAGACATGAATGAGATCACAGAGGAGACAAATCTAATGGGTGTAAGCAATGTGTGAAAGCCTACTGCTTTGTAAGATACTTTCCAAGACAGGAGTAGACTGATACTGGGAAGAAATTCTGTGGTTGTAAGCTATATGATACACCCTTCATTCATCACAGTTAACTTCAATACCATGAAAAGATTCACAGTGGTGAGAAAACCCATACAGAAAATGTGACATTAAAGCTGGACCATCAACTTGATTGGATTGAGGTTCACCTGATGGATTAGTAAAATATACTTCTGTGTGTGTCTGAGTGGACTATGCAGGAGTGATCTTAGGTACTGAATCTGGTCTTTTCTTTTCTGACACTGTTCTCCTGTACTCTGTTTCTTTGTCACCATGAAGTGAGTAGTTTTGCTCCATGAGGTCCTCACATCATGATGTTTCTGCTTGGGATCCAGCCAATCGTGGACTGAACGCTCTGAAACCATGAGCTAAGTTAAACCTCTCTTCCATAGTTGTATCACATATTTTGTTCCAGCATTGGAAAAGTTAATAAGTAAGTGATGTGGTAAAGTCATTGCTTATTATGGTGCCTTTCAAAAACATAAGAGAACTTACACTGGAAAGAAAAGTCTATAGATGTCACAAATATGAGAAGGCTTTCTTATATTTATGTGAATTTCAAAAATGAGAAAGGATTAACAATGGAGACAACCCCTAAAGAATGTGGAAAGATGTCACTCTCACTGGAATTTTCTATCATTCATGAGAATAAATAATGGATAGAATGCCTATCAATGAGAAATGTGTGGGAACGTCTCTAGCCACTTCAGTTTCTTTCATGGATATAGAAGAATACAGTGCAAACACAAACCTTCGATAAAAGAGATGTGTAAAACTCTTCAGATGGTACACATGTAAGAATGCACAATGAATCAAAACCTTGTAAATGTAAAAAACCTTAGAAAATTTTCTGTTAAAACAGTTTCAAAATCCTGTGAACTTGCATCATACAGTAAAATCCTAAAAACATAAAAAACATGAAGTTATTTGTACACAGAAATTTGTTAGAAAGCTCTAGAAAATACAAAAAGAAATGTACAAATTATACATGTAATGTATTTAAAAGAGGCTTATTCTTAGATATCTGGGCTATGCATATCTAATTTTTAAATTTTTTAATAAAACAAATTTATTTGAAGTAAAAAATCATATACTACACAATCCATAAACTTATAATGCAAGAATCAATAGATTTCTGATTTGTATCTGTGAAAAAACAATCTTTTTCCTTAAATTCTTTTATTGGTACATTTTATGTATACAATATATTTACATTTCTCATTGGGAACTTGTACCTTTACATGATGTATCTTGGTTCTTATTTTTTCCCTTTTCCCTGCCATCCATTTAGCCCCTCCACCCATCCCTATTTACAAAGACTGTTTCCAATTTTTCCTTTTCTCATAATTTTTCCATTCCCTTCTTTCCTTTCCCCTACCCCTACTGCTTCCCCTAACTCCTTTTCATCATTTCTTCCTATTTCACATTATCAATTATTCATTTTAATCCTTATTTACACTTTCAGTTTCTCACACCAGAGAAATTCAGTATTTACACATTTATGTATTATTTATTTCATTTAAGAATATGGCCTCAATGTGCATCCACTTAGCTAATAAATGTCTCTAGTTTCTAATTCTTTATGGCTGAGTAATACTCCATTTTATTAAAAACCACATCTTCTTTATCCAGTTTCCAGTTGATGGACACTTGGGCTGTTTCCAAGCTTTAGCTATTATAAACTGTGCCGCTATAAACATGGGTGCACATATATCGCTGTGGTATGATTCTTTTAATTCTTTTGGGAAGATACCCAGCAGGGGAATAGCTGGGTCAAATGGGACCTCCAGCCCTAGTTCTTTGAGATATCTCCATACTAATTTCCACAGTGGTTGCACCAGTCTGCATTTCCACCAAAAATGTACAAGGGTTCCTTTCTTCCCACAACCCCACCAACATTTGTTATTGCTTGATTTCTTGAGATCAGTCATTTTATCTGGGGTGAGGTGAAATCTCAGTGTTGTTTTCATCTGCATCTCTCAAATGAACAATGATGTTCAACATTTTTTTGTATGTTTACTTGCTGCTTTTACTTCTTTGTCTGAGAAATGTCTCATTTCAGATGTCCATTATTGAACTGGGTCTTTAAATTTGGGGGGTCTGATATTTTTCAGTTCTTTATATATTCTAAATAGTAGTCTTTGTCTGAGGTACAGCTGCTAAATTTTTTTCCCCACATTATAGGTTGTATCTTAGCTCTGTTGATAGTTTTTCTTGCAGTGCAAAAGCTTTTAATAAGATGATCCCAGTTGTCAATTATTTGTGCTAGTTGCCATGCTACTGGGGCTTTTTTCACAGTCTTTTCCTATGCCAATGGGTTTTTTTTTTTTTAGATTTAAGGAGACAGATATAATGAGTGAAAAATATTGGAAACTGTCATAATTTAACTCTACGTCTTTTTTTTAATTAAATTCTTTTGTACATTTTAGGTATACAACACAATTACATTTCTCATTGGGAATTGTACCTTTACATAATGCATCTTGGTTCTTATTTTTTCCCCATTCCTAGCCCTCCCTCCACCCCCTCCACCCTTCCCTATTTACAAAGACATTGTTTCCATTTTTTTCATTTCTCATCATTTTTCCTCTCCCTTCTTTCCCTTCCCCTGCCGCTCCCACTACCCCTACCCCTTTGGACCTTTTCTTCCTATTTTGCATCATCAATTATTCATTCTAATCATTGGTACATTTTAGATATACAATATAATGACATTCATCATTGGAAATTTGCACCTTTAAATAGTCTCTCTTGATTCTTATTTTTCACCCTTGCCCAGGCCTCCCTTCAACCCCTCCATTCCTCCCTATTTGGAAAGATTTTGTTCCTGTTTTTCCATTTTCTCATATTAATCCCATTCCCTTCTATCCTTTCCCTTAGCCCTCTCACTTCTTTCCCCTTTGCCCCTTTTCTTCCTATTTCACATTACCTATTATACATTTAGTCTTTATTTACACTTTCAGTTTCTCACAACAGAGAAACTATTCGATATTTATACATGTGTGTCCTGTTTATTTCACTTAAGAGTACGGCCTCAATGTGCATCCACTTAGCTATAAATGTCTCATTTCTCATTTTTTATGGCTGAGTAGTACTCCATTTTATTAAAAAACCACATTTTCATTATCCAGTCTCCAGTTGATGGGCATTTGGGCTGTTTCCAAGTTTTAGCTATTACAAACTGTGCTGCTATGAGCATGGGCACACATATATCACTGTGGTATGATTCTTTTAATTATTTAGGGAAGATCCCCAGCAGTGCAATAGCGGGGTCAAATGGGACTTCCAGTCCTAGTTCTTTGAGGTATCTCCATACTGATTTCCACAGTGCTTGCACCAGTCTACACTCCCACCAGCAGTGGAGCAGGGTTCCTCTTTCCCCACAGCCCAGCCAGCATTTGTTATTGGTTGATTTCATGATAGCAGCCATTCTTTCTGGAGTGAAGTGGAATCTCAGCCTTGTTTTCATTTACATCTCTCGAATGACTAGTGATGTTGAATATTTTTTTCATGTATTTATTTGCTATTTCTACTTCTTTGTCTGAGAAATGTCTGTTCATTTCAGCTGCCCATTTTTGGATTGGGTCTTTAAATTTGGGAGGTCTGATCTTTTTAAGTTCTTTATAGATTGGAGATAGTAGACTTTTGTCTGAGGAAGAGCAGGTGAAGATTTTTCCCACATTGTGGGTTGTCTCTTCACACTGCTGGTGGTTTCTCTTGTTGTGCAGAAGCCTTTTAATAAGAAGAGATCCCACTTGTTGATTGTTTGTGCTAGTTCACAGGCAACTGAGGTTTTATTCATAAAATCTTTTCCTACACTGATGTCTTCAAGCGTTCTACCTAACCTCTGTTCCAACTGGTTCAGAGTTTCTATTTAATATTTAGATCTTTAATCCATTTTGATTTTAGTTTAGTGCGTGGTGAGAGATACAGGTCTAGTTTTAATCTTTGGCAAGTTGAAGCCCAATTTTTCCAGCACCATTTATTAAAGAGGCTATCTTTCCTCCAGTGCGGGTGTTCGGCTCCTTTATCAAAGATGAGATGGCTGAGTGTGTCTGGCGTTGTTTCTGCATCTTCTAATCTGTTCCACTGGTCCTCAGGTCTGTTTCTTTGCCAGTACCATGCTGTTTTCATCACAGTAGCTTTGTAGTACAGCTGCAGGTTGGGGATTGTGATACCCCCTGCCATGTCTCTGTTACTTAGAATTGCTTTTGCTATTCTGAGTCTCTTCTGCTTTCAAATGAATTTTTGGATTGTTTTCTCAAGGTGCATGAAGTATGCTGCTGGAATCTCAATTGGAATTGCAGTAAATCTATATAGCAGTTTTGGAAGTATGGCCATTTTCACTATATTAATCCTTCCTACCCAGGAGCAGGGGATGTCTGTCCATTTTCTGATATCATCTTCAATCTCTCTTTTCAGAGTGCCATAGTTTTCAGAGAAGAGGTATTTGATTTCTTTCATTAGGATGATTCCTAGGTATTTCAGTTTTTGGAAGCTATTGTGAAAGGAATTATTTGCCCTATTTCTCTCTCAGTGAGTCTGTCATTCGTGTACAGGAAAGCTATTTAGTTTTGTGTATTGACCTTGTAACCAGCTTCTTGACTGAATTTGCTTATTAGGTCTAGAAGACTTTTGGTGGAGTTCTTGGTGTCTTCTATATAGAGTATCATGTCATCTGCAAATAATGACAATTTGACTTCTTCATTTCCTATCTTTATTCCTTTTATTTCTTTCTTTTGTCTAATTGCCATGGCTAATGTTTCCAGAATTATATTGAACAAGAGTGGTGATAGTGGACATCCTTGTCTTGTTCCTGATTTTAGTGTGAAGGATTTCAGTTTTTGACCATTTAGTATGATACTGGCTGTTGGTTTTTCATAGATGGCTTCTATCAGTTTGAGGTAGAGACCGTCTATTCCAATTTTTTTGTAGGGTTTTTTTCATAAATGCCTGTTGGATTTTGTCAAATGCTTTTTCTGCATCTATGGAGATAATCATATGGTTTTTGTCCTTGGGTCTATTGATATAGTGTATTACACTGATTGATTTGTGTATGTTGAACCCTCCCTGCATCCCTAGGATGAATCCCACTTGATCAGGGTGTATGATCTTCTTGTTGGTTTTCTGCATTCTAATTTGCCAGTATCTTAGTAAGGATTTTTGCCTCTATGTTCATTTGTGAGGTTGACCTATAGTTCTTCTTTTCGATTGTGTCTTTCTCTGCTTTGGGAATCAAGGTGATGCTTGCTTCCAGGAATGAATTTGGGAGTATTGCTTCCCTTTCAATTTCATTGAAGAGTTTAAACAGTAGTGGCAGCAGTTCCTCTCTAAATGTCTTGTAGAATTCAGCAGTGAAGACATCAGGGCCCGAGCTTTTCTTAGTTGATAATTTTTTTATTATGTTTTCAATTTCATTGGTTGATATTGGGTTGTTTAGAATTTTTAGATCTTCTCCATTCAACTTTTGTAATTCACATGTATCTAGGAATCTGTCCATTTCTTCTGTGTTTTCCATCTTATTGTCGTATAGGTTCTGGAAGTAGGTATTGATGATCCTCTGGATTTCTGCTGGGTCTGTTGTAATTTCATCCTTTTCATTCCTAATTGCATGGATTTGGGCCTTTTCTTTCCTTTTTCTGACAAGATTGGCTATGAGTTTGTCAATTTTGTTGATTCTTTTGAAGAACTAACTCTTGGCTTCATTGATTTTTTTGTATCATTCTCTTAGTCTCCATTGCATTTATTTCTCCTCTGATCTTTATAATTTCCTCCCTTGTATTTGCTTTGTTGTCATTGTCATTTAATTGAAGGAACTAACTGATTTTTTCTTTAATTTTTTCTGTGACCCATTGGTTATTCAGAAGTGTGTTGTTCAATTTCCATGTGTTTATGAAATTTTTGTTATTTCTCTTTATATTGATGTTCAATTTCATCACCCTATGGTCTGATAATATCCAGGGGATAACTTCCATTCCTTTGCACTTACCTAAACATGTTCTATGAGTGAGAATGTCGTATATTTTGCAGAACATCTCATGTGCAGCTGAAAAGAATATGTATTCTGATTTTGTGTGATGGGATACTCTGTAAACATCTGTTAAGTTCATTTGTTCAAGAGTTTGATTGACTTCCAGTGTTTCATTGCTTGTTTTTTGTTTAGTTGATTTATCTATTTGTGACAATGGGATATTGAGTTCCCCTACTACTATTGTACTAGTGCTTATATGATTTTTCATGTCTTATAGTATTTGTTTTATATAGCTGGGTGTACTAGTGTTTGGTGCATAGACATTTATGATTGTCATCTCTTCCTCTTGGACTGTTCCCTTTACAAGAATGTAGTGTCCTTCTTTGTCTCTTTTAATCCATGTGGTTTGAAATCCACTTGATCTGCAAAGAGGATAGCTGCTTATGCTTTTTTTCAGGTTCCTGTCACATGGAATATTGTTTTCCACCCTTTAACATTCAGTCTATGAGTTTCTTTCTGAATTAAGTGTGTTTCTTGTATGCACCATAATGTTGGATCTTGTTTCTTGGCCCATTCTGCCTGTCTATTTCTTTTGATCGGTGAGTTGAGACCATTAACTTTGATGGTTATAACTGATACATATTGATATATCATTGTCATTACTTTTTCTTTTCATTGGATTCGCCCCCTTTGCATTTGATTTCTTGTCATGCTTGTTGCATTCATTTTGATGGGCTTCCTGGGGTTGTGGTCCTCATTGTCTTCTCCTAGGATATTGTGTAAAATTTTTTGACATGGTGGTTTGGTATTCATGAATTTCCTATGGTGCTCCTTATCACAAAAGTATCTTATTTCTCCATCAGTTTTGCAGGAGTTGGAACCTGTTGTCCTTTAGGGCTTGGAATACATCACTCCAAGCTCTTCTTGCCTTGAGGGTTTGTGTTGGGAAATCTGCTGTGATTCTGATCGGATTTCCTTTGTATGTGATTTGTTTCTTTTCTCTGACTGCTTGGAGAACTTTGTTCTTCTGTTGGATATCTGAAATCTTAACAGGTATATGCCTAAGTGTACATTTTTTTGATCAGTGCTGTTTGGAATCCTATATGCCTCCCTTATCTGTATGTCAAGTTCTTTCCCCCTTCTTGGGAGGTTTTCTGCCATCACTTTTGTGAACAGTTTTTTTATGTCATGTGCACTCTCTCCTGTTTGGTCATTGACTCTGATCAGTCTTATGTTTTTTTTTTTTTTCTTTTGTCATCATCTAGCAGCTCCTGGATTGATTTCTCATGGTTCCTTGGAATTTTAAAGCAATTTTTCTTTTCCTGTTCATTAATTGCAATCTTTTCTTCTGTATCTGAAATTCTGTCCTCACATTGGGTCATTCTGCTGCATAGACTTTCAGTGGAGTTTTTAATCACCTGAAAATCTCTTTGCATCTGTTTTATGGATTCCATTTCTTTCCTATGTTGGGATTTCTTCATGTTCCTGAGCTCCTCTATTTTTTTATATGTGTCCTCTCTAGATTTATTAATCATGTCTTGCACTGCGGGCACAATCTCTTTTGTTACATGAGAAATTATTTCTGATTTCCTTTTATCCAGATCCTCTTTCATTGCTAGTTCAGGGAGTCCAGGTTGTTGAGTATCAGAGTGTTCCATCTTGTTTCCCTTTGGGGTTGTTGCAGGTGATCTGGAAGTCTGGTTCTGAGGCTTGTTTACATGTCTTCTCATTTCAACAGTGGGGTTGCTGCTGGCACCTGCTCTGTGATTGAACAGTGGTAGGTTGGCCTGGATCTGCTACTCTGCACTGGGAGTTGTGGCACTTTGACCCAGAAGCCTTCTCTGTTCTGGGAGCTGTGGCACGTTGACCCAGAAACCTCCTCTGTGCCTGCAGCTGTGGCACAATGACTTGGAATCCTGCTCTGTGCTGAGAGCTATGGCATGCTGTCCTGGAAACCTCCTATGTTCTGGGAGCTGTGGCATGCTGACCCAGAAGTCTCCTCTGTGATGGGAGCTGTAACAAGCTGACCTAGAAGCCTCCTCTGTGCTGGGAGCTGTGGCACATTGACCTGGAAGTCTCCTCTGTTCTGGAAGTTGCGGCATGCTCACCCAGAAGCCTTCTCTGTGCTGAGACCTGTGGCATGGTGATCTGGAGCACTCCTCTCTGCTGGGAGCTGTGGCACGCTGACTCAGAAGCCTCCTCTGTGCCTGGAGCTGTGGCATGATGACTTGGAAGCCTCCTCTGTGCTCGGAGCTGTGGCACACTGATCCAGAAGCCCCCTCTGTTCTAGGACCTGTGGCATGCTGACCCAGAAGCCTCCTCTGTTCTGGGATCAGTGGTAGGTTAGCCTGGAAGCCTCCTACTCTGCACTTGGAGATGTGGCACATTGACCTAAGTTCTTGATATTAGCCATTCTTCCTGGAGTAAAATGAAATTTCAGTAACCCATGGAGCTACACACACACACACACACACACACACACACCATGAAGCTACACATAAAGTGCGAAATTTACTTAAGTAATTTAAAAATAAAATCACATTTTATTTTATTTTATTTGTTTTGTTTTATTCTTCTACATCCCTCTTTGAGTACATGATGTTGGCTATGGGTTCTGAGTGGCAGGCAAGCTAGATTCTGCTTTGCAAGGCATGAGCACCTTGCCCAACTCCATTGAGCACTTCTTTTAAGAAATCCTTCTTGGCCACCTCAGGGTGAAATTTCTTTCTTGGACTACACAGAATTATGTTGGCTGGTTTCCATAGCATGGCCATCCACCCCCCCACTATGTCCTCCAGTGCACCAGGGTCTGGCTTTTCTCCAGCTCAGGACTCTGCATCAGTTCCAGAGTTTAGGACTCAGCCCCATGCATTTCTGTCCTTCTCAGCTCTCAGGCTACCAAACATTGCCTGAATTCCCTGGGTTTTCACCCTACCTTCTGGCCTAGCTCATCTTTACATCTGGAGCTCCAGCTCAGGTAGCCCAGCCAGCACAAGGAGCTTTGTGCCATCACAGAAGAGAAGCCTAGGGCACATATTCTGCCTGAGGACTGCGCACATCATTCCAGTCCTCAGATGCTATCATGTAACATTCTGGAAGCACGATGTGATCTTAATTAGAGTCACACATACAATTTGTTTTCAAGGTGCCTGTAGAGCTTTCAGATCACCTCCCTTATGCCCAAAAATGGTGGACCTGTGAGTGGTGGCCAAGGTACAGCTGGCATCAAGACAGAATGGGGTGTGAAGTTGATAGTAAGCCTAGTAAGCCTAGTGCTCACAGTGACCCTGGCATCATTTTGGTCTCATCCTATCATAACTGCATATCCTTGTGAATTGAGGCAGGGTAGCATCCACCCAATAAATTTCAGGACTTGTTCTCTCTGTGTGTCTTTGGCCAGCTTGTCACTTCAACCTCCCTGGACCCCTCAACATTGTGCCCATTTTCCCCAGGCAGGACTCCTTGGGATTTTTGTGTATGGCATGTAGGGGAATAACCTGTGCTGGAGACACGAATCTGCCAGTCAATACGTGGCCCAAAAAGCACAACAGAGATGGCCCCTGGGCCTGTGTGTAGAGGAAGAATAGACACAGCAGAGAAGGCCAGATGCTGATTCTGAGTACAGTGGAGACTGGAGAGCATGAAGCAGAAGTGGACAACAAGTCCCCAAAGGGCTCGAGAGGGCTGGAGTACCATCTACTCAGCCCTTCAGCACCTTTTCTTTTGTTGGGACAGAGTTAGGACCTGTCTGGTGAGTTTATAGGATAACAAAATGAGTCAATACTGAAACATGCTGAGAAAAGTTGGCTCAAATTCAGGACTCAAGCTATGGTCCCCTATTGTTCCTCAGAGCCCACCTGCCCACCTCCCATAGACTTCTGTGCTAGTCAGAGCTGAGAGAATTATGGAGGTTCCTATTCTGCCCTATAGGAAGCACTTTCTGACTTTCAGGCCTGTGACAGAGTAACCTCCCATCTTTGGGCCTCAGCTCTCTCATCTGTCAAGTGTCCTTTACCTTAACAGCTCCAACAGACCCTCAGCTCTCTTTCCACAAAAGAAAGAGCAAATAGAGGAGACACAGAGATGTGGACTTTTCTGCCACTGTTCCTCTAGGGAAAGGAAGACTTTTCCTGCCTAACTGAGAGGAAAGTGATAGCTGCCACCCCCAACTCTGGCCTCCTTTCCTGGCTGCACTCCTTCTACTATACCAGTACTCCAGGATCTTCTGTGGTCCATGGCCATTCCCATACCCTAGGATTCTGTAGTCTTCTACAAAGCTGGAGTCCCTGTCAGTTAATGCCACCTGCACCAATGCTGCCTATTTAAATCAAGCTGCTCTCAGTAACCATCACTATCCTAAGCTGAGTCTACCTGGTGGGTGGGTGCTCTGGGTGAGAAGCAAAGGGACATACTAGAGGAGGATGCTTAATTCTGAGTTGGGCCAGAGCTGACTCCCTGGCAGAGTTCAAAGCCATCTTTAACATTTCCAGGGCACCATAAGAAGCCTGGGGTTTGGTTAGCATTTAAAAACAATGCTATGTGTCTACTACTGATCCTTGACATTTTTCTCTAGGTACAACTGAAGAGATTCATTTTACAAAATTAGTGAAGTACAAACTTAAACTCATTAATCAAGTACAAGGATGAAATAAACACTGCTCATGAAATTCTTTTTACTTGCTAGCTCATGAGTTATAGTATTACCATTGTATAATTTTAAATTTTAGGTTATAAATTTTAATTATTATCATTGTCAGGGAAGAAGGGGATTCTGGGGCTTTGTTGGCCCTGGCCTCATGTCCCCATGACCTCTGTTTGTGGTGTGGTGCTGAGTCAGTGCTAGGTGGTGGGTGGTCAGTGTGGGACACTGGACTGGGCTCCAATGCCCACTCCCTTCTCAGGATCCCAGAGGACATGTCAGAGCAGTCCAGCTGTCATCTGCAGTAGATGCTGGCTCTACCTTCTCTGATATGAGGAAGTGAACTAGAGACCCACTCTGGTCTCTTTCCTATTTCCCTCTGGACAGTGAGTGTACTTTCTGTAGACCTTGAGTTTGGTCATTGGATTAACTACTGCTGCCATATATGCTTTGGTTCAGAGTTTCTAGCACTATGTGGCCTTAAATTCTGCAATATCATCCATGCCTTAGTTGTGGCATCGAGGACTGTGTGAGTTCTCCATCCTGAACATCCGGGGGAAAAAATCCTTTCACCTAGAACACAACCAAGTGCCACTTCCTGAATGAAGTACTGTTTATCAGGATTCAGACTAGCTCCTAATCAGCACTGTCCATCCCAGACTCAGTTCTGGCTGTGTGGATAGAAAAGAGAGCACAGCTGAAAATTGCATCCATTTTCCCTTAGAGCTTTCTATGGGACTCCCCTGTGAACCCACTTCTCCCCTCTCCATGTGTAGTACTTTACAACCTGAGGAATGTAGCTTAGAAATTGCTTTCTCTTTGCAATATTCCAATAATGACTTAGGATAGGCTGTGAGGATCTGGCTTCAGGTCCAACAGCCAGAATAATGTATTAAACTGCACCCAAAATAATGTCCCTGTCTGTATCATGACATCATACAAAGCTAAAGGAATTAACAGACTATGTCAGAAGTGGAGAATCCTCCATGAGCTTTGTAAGCATCTTTCCATCTCTCAAGTATGTCAAAACTCTGAAGATGCCAAAAAAATTGAAGATGGCTTATTCAAAACTGATAATTCCCTTATTATTGCTAGGGTCTTCTGTGAGCTTGGAGAAGGCTTGTGCCTTTGCAGGGGCATAATGAAAGCAATGACATTGCACTCAGACACTCATCTATGGCAGAACACTGAGAAAGGAGCTGCACTTCCAGACTTCATCCACAGCCTGTGATGGTGGCTTTGTGAGCCCAGGGGGCTTCCTTTCCAGTTAAGCTTTCAGTGTGAGTTAGGGATGAAAGAAATGATCTCCCCACTCACTAATGAACAATGTGAGTTATTTGTGGCAAATACCTAGTTTCTGGGAAATAATTTTCAGATTATCTGGACAGACACAGTATGTCTATATATGGTAAATATACCTGAGGCAGGGTACAGGTCTGATATCAAGCCCTGCTAAGAAAATTGTGTGTAACTCTGTCTTGGTCACATACGTAACAGTGCATCTTCTTGTGTTGCAGCAGAGCAGAGCAGCTCAGTTATAGCCAAGTGGTACATCTCAGTGTTACAGCCAATTGCACAGCTCTGAGGCATACCTGAGCTTACAGCTCAGTGGGGTAGCTCTGGGTCACAGCTCACATAATTTGAAGACTCAAGAACCTGATGGTCAGTAGAAGAGGTGGGGAAAAATACTTTATTATGCTGGCAAGACCCCAGCAGTCTCAGAATACTCTGAGCACACTACCAGAAATGAGATCCTCATTATATAGGGATCTACAGGGTAGGCGAGCATGCTCAATGAGGCAGGGGGGTGGAATTACAGAACATTTCTGAAGTAAAAGAGTGGAGTTACAGAACATGCCTGAAACACATGGTCTGTGAGCATGCTCAATGAAGGAGGGGGCAGAGTTACAGAACATTCCTGAGAGGGGGTCGAGCTTAACAGAACCATCTTGTGAGGGGACAGAGCTTAACAGAACATTCCTGAAAGGTTACACAGGATGAACAGTCACAAACCATCTTGATACACTGGGCAAGATCTCAGCAGCACAAACTTACATTTCCAAAACAAAACAATCTGTGCAAAAAAAATGGAGGCAAGGCAAGGGTCTGTCTTATTATATAGCACTTCTCTATCACTTGAAATGTCTGAGGCAGTGCATCCTTCATGATAAACCTTCATACATTCTTAAAATGTTTTTCTGTGCTTGTGTTCATGTGCAACACACCTGTGATCATGCTTATTTCTGTTGGCACAGAAACTTCTGTGAAGGTCTAGCTTCTAAGTGATTCATATGATCAGGACACAGGGCAGGCACTAGGTTTAAAGAACACCTGTGGTGGGCAGAAGAGCTCTAGATTCATTCTGAAGACAATAGAGGGCCATGCCATGAGCACAAGGAGGGAGAGCTGTCTACCCTACTGCCTCAATACCTGGAGGCCCTGGCAGGCTACTATATGATGCTTCTCTGTATCATTTTAAGGACTGGACAGTGCAGGGTGAAAGCAGCAACTGAACCTGGGAGTCCAAAACCTCTTTGCTCAACTCCCTTCTTGCATGACTGCCTGACTTTCAATCTGTCAACTTCTCCCTGTTCCTAGACCGTTTATGGGTAAATCAGAGTAGACTATCTTACCTTTTTGCTCTACTCCTGGCTCTGAGTGCAGGCTTCTTGCCAAGGAGTGACTTGGCTAAATTCTTGCTTCTAATTGAGGAATAATTTCCCATCTGGAGCATGTTCATGGTGTGTTCTGGTGTGTTCTAGGGAGAGGGAGCAAGAGGGTATGTTTGTGGGGAACATAGGGGGCGCTAGGATGGGCTTGATCCTTCATGCAGGACAGGTCCTGAGGACAGGTGCTTTAGTAGGACACAGCATAGTCAAGTTTGCCCTTTGTGATGTCATTGTGCTGTGTGGAGAGATCATAAGGACCAGGGCAGCACAACAAGTAAGAGGTAAGGTCAAGCACTCTAGTTTGTTTTTCCCAGAGGACATTGTTAGCATGCAGTGATTTGCATGAAACATACAATTATGTTAAATTCTGGGAAATCTGACCAATTAATGTATTCTGCTTGATCACTAATTTTAAACATTTTTCCCCAGCTCAGCAGTAGAGCAAGAAAAGGCCTGAATGAATGTGTTAAACAACCGGCGAATAATCAGACATGAGTAACAGAATTAATCTTTCAGGGCTTCTCAGAAAGGCTACAGTACAAATTCTCTACATACCTTTTCTCTCCCTATACATGGTGGCACTCTATGGTAATTCCCTCATAATGGCAGCTGTCACATTCAACTCTGGATCCAAATTTTCTTGTACATTTTCTTGATCAACCTGGTGGTAATAGATGTTGTCTGTGGATGCACATGGTCCCCAAGATACTTGAGATCTGGGTGGCTGACTACATAGGCATTTCCTACAGGCCCTTCATGACCCAGATGTGCTTCTTGATGTGGTCTATGTCAGCATAACTGCCCTTCATAGCTATAAGTTATGACTGTTATGTAGCCATCTACCAGCCACTGAACTATGGCTCCATAATGAGCATCACTGTGTGCAGCACTAGCTGGAGCCACAGTGGATGTCAGCATGATTGGGGAAGGGGTCAACACCTGCCTGATGATACAGTTAACCTTCTGTGGCCCTAGATGATTGATCATTTCTGTGAGATTCCCCACTCTGCTTCTGCTCTCCTGTTCCTCAACATATGTGAAAAATGTCATGACAATTGTGGCTGATTTTCTTTGCTGATGGGAACTTCCTGCTGACCATGGTTTCTTATGATTTAGGCATTACCATCATCCTACAGATTTGCATAGCTGAAGGAAAATGGTGCTTCTTCTCCACCTGTTTGTCCCACCTCATGGAGGTCACCATGTATCACTCCACTGTCATCTATGCCTACCTGAGCCCAGTCTCCAGCTACTCTCTGGGTTTGAACAAGGTCCTGGTTTTACTGTCTATTTCCCTGAGTCTTGCCTGAACTCTCTAATTTATACCCTTACTAGTAAAGATGTCAGTGAGGCCCTCAACAAAGTTCTTACAGTTTTAGCAGAAAAACTGTAATAATATTATTTAAAGTTAAGAAACATTGGCTCAAGGAAACAGAAAACTCTTTTTCATATATCAAAATATATTCATTAAGTGTCATCTTACATTGAGAAGCAAAAAATAAAACAATTCCATAGGATCTCCTATTTAGAATCAAGTTCTCTAGATAATTTTTAATCTAGTACAAAACAAATAGGGTACCCTGCAGCTTCTTTAACATGACCAGTAACAAATGTTAGAGCTTTAGAAACAGAAAGTCTTAGTAACTACTGGTAATAGATGTATAATTCATGATAGTTGAATGAAAAAAGCACCACAATACAAACATAATCCCTCTGTAGGAATAATCACCAAGCTCATGTGCTCATGTACTTTGGCCTCCTTAAGCAGAACTTTGTGATATGACATTTTCCCCTAAAGCCCCTTTACTAGATGGTGAGCTCTAAAGAGACTTCGGTGAGTCTCTCTCTCTCTCTCTCTCTCTCTCTCTCTCTCTCTCTCTCTCTCTCTCTCTCTCTCTCTCTCTGTCTCTCTCTCCTTTGTGTGTGTATGTGTGTGTGTCTCTCTCTCTCTGTCTCTCTCTCCTTTGTGTGTGTATGTGTGTGTGTATTTCCTCCTCTAATTGTGCTATGGTTGTGTTATGAGGTCAGAGAGTGGTACTGAATTGATCATACCAATGGGAGAAGAGAGAGCTCTCTTGGCCTGGCAGATGAAGATTAGAGAAGGGGCTGGGGGCATAATGGGAGGTGGAGATAAAATACTTTGGGGAATTAAAGATGGAGGAAAGTAGTGGTATGAGGCTCTGTCCTGTGTCCTATGCATTTAGAAGGCCTGGATGGTTAACTGCTCAATGGCTTTCATCAGGAGATCACTAGTGATGACAAAAGAACACATCAGAGAGTTTAGCATGCCCTGCAGAGCCTGTCTCCCCTTTTCTAGATTTTTTTCACAAGAATTCATTCTTCCTGATGGTAGTGCACACTGTTGGTTCTCCCTACCTAGGAGGCAAAGAAAATTTACCTTTTTTCCTCTGCCGTCTTCAGGACATTTGCTTTGTCAACATGCTGCCACCTTCATAGCCAACTAGGGAAACAAGGATGTGTGGGAAGGAAAATATAGTACATTGAATGGGGAGACAACATACCTCTTCTACACATAGGATAGCTTTCTTGTCATGACCCATGGGGCCAAGTTGGTCATATGCCCAATCTGTAAAGAGTGAGAGTTATCAAAGGGCTACTATATGAGAATTTGTCTTGAATCAAGCAGAACCTTCCTCTACTATTATACAGTGTTTAACCAAATGTTTAATCTTGAATATTTCATTAATATTTAAATTCATTCTCTGCTTTGTAATTTTTACTTTTCCACATAGAAATACCTTAGAGTTTTCATTGTTATGTAGTCATTTAAGAAAGCCTAACACATTTTTTTCCCTCTACATAATTCTTCTAAGACTCTAAATAAGTGATGATGACATGTTGGTTTACAATGCAAAATAATTAGCAGTTACTCAGTAGGTAAATGCTTTCTGAGGAAGGTAAAGGGATGTGACATGGAAACTATCCCTGGAGTCCCTCATAATGGCCCATTCACAGTGAGTAGCCTCATTTCCCTGGAATCTCTCAGCTCTCTTCTCTTCTTTGGTTGAGAAGGGACACCTGAGCCCAGTCTTTCATGGAGAAGCTACTCAGGTGGATTTCTACTGAGGGAGTTCCTGTAGGCATAAGAGACATGTGTAGGAACACGATTGAGGTCATGTCAGGGATGAGTGAGTGAGGCTGGAAGCAGAGACCCCATTAAGAAAAATCAACATGACCTGGAAGGAAGCACTCCAACCAACATCCCAGGCTCCTAGGGCAGTGAAGCTGAGTCAGTCCCAGCACCTGGGAGGAAGCTCCCCACCACCATCTGAAGCTCCTAGGACAGAGAAGCTGAGCTGGTCCCAGCACCCAGAAGGAAGCTCCCCCACTGCCATCCCAAGATCCTAGGGCAAAGAAGGTGAGCTGCGTGGGCGCCAGAAGCACCCCCCCACACACAGTGGAAATGAGAAGACACATAAATAAGCCTAAAAAACAGACTTCTGGATTACCTACAGCAACCCCAAAAGGAAATGAGATGGAACACTCTGATATTCAACCACCTGGACTCTCTGAACTGGCAACAAAAGAGGATCTGGGAAAAATGAAATCAGAAATAATTACTCAGATAGCAGCAAAGTTTTGCTCATGGTGCAAGACATGATTAATAAATCTGGAGAGGACACAGATAAAAAAAATAGAGGATCTGAGGAACATGATGGAATCCCAACATGGGAAACAAATGGAATCCATAAAACAGATACAAACAGATTTCCAAGAGATTAAAAATTCCATCTAAAGTCTGCGCAGCACAATGAACGAATATGAGGATAGAATTTCACGTATAGAAGATAAGATTGCAATTAGAGAGGAGGAAAAGAAAAATTGCTTTAAAATTGTGAGGGAACATGAGAAATCAATCCAGCGGCTGCTAGACAATGCAAAGAAGAATAACATAAGACTGATTGGAGTCAGTGAGGAAAGAGGAGAGAGTGCAGATGACATAAAAAATCTCTTCACAGAAGTGATGGCAGAAAACTTCCCAAGGAGGGGAAAAGGACTTGACATAGAGATAAGTGAGGCATATAGGACTCCAGCTAGGCTTAATCAAAAACAATCTACACATAGGCATATAATAGTTAGGATTCCAGAAATCCAACAGAAGAATAAAATTCTACAAGCAGTGAGAGAAAAGAAACAAATCACATACAAAGGAAAGCCCATCAGAATCACAGCAGACTCCTCAATGCAAACCCTCAAGGCAAGAAGAGCTTGGAGTGATGTATTTCAAGCCCTAAAGGAAAACAGGCCTCCAACCCAGATTGATGTACCCTGCAAAACTATCTTTCAAAATGGATGGAGAAATAAGATACTTTCATGACAAAGAGTACCTCAGAAACTTCATGAATACAAAACCGGCACTCCAAAAAATTTTAGACAATATCCTAGGAAAAGACAATGAGGATCACAACCCCAGGAAACCCAGCAGAATGAATCCACTGGGCATGACAAATTAAATGCAAAGAGGAGAATCCAACCAAAAGAAAAAGTCATGACAAGGCTTTTAAAACTTTTGACTTCATCTCCCTAATGAGTTTATAATTCAATCTTATTATTGTACTGATTAGTATTTTTCTGATTCTAGAATTGCACACCATTCCTTGTGCTATACTGGCTATTTATCATCTTCTTATGTCTACATTTTAATTGGGTTGTCTATTAATGAGCTCTAAGAATTCTTTATATATTCTCGTCCTAGGTTATATGCATTGTAAATATGGTCTGTTTAAGGACTACTTTTCATTTTAATGATGTCATTTAAAGTTCTAAATTTTGATGGAAACTCATTTATCATTTTTTTCTTTTATACATCATGTTTTTTGTATCCTAGGTAGTTCTTGCCTACCCTGAATTCATAAATATTTTCCCTTATAATTTCTTCTTAAAGTTTTATAGTTTTAGGCTTTCTTATTTAGGTTCATAGATCTCTTCAAGTTATTTTCATGTATGGAAAAAAAGGGTTGAGGTTAATTTTTTATATACGGATACCAGGTGTTCTAATGCCATTTGCTGAAAACACTATCTCTTCCTCAGCTCTTGAATCGAGTTTTTATTCTATAAAATGCTAAAGTTAAATAATCTTTCAAAACTCAGTGGACCATATACATGTGGTTCTATTTTTAGGTTCTCTGTTTTATTCAAATGATCTATATTTCTTTCCTTACACCAACACTGCCTTGATTACTGTAGCTTTAGAAGAAGTCTTAAAATTGGGTGCTAAATGTCTTCCAACACTGTTATTGTTTTTGTTTTTGGCTTTTCTGGGTCCTTTGTACTCCTGCATAACTTCTAAATTTCAATATCCAGTTCTTCATTTATAGTAAGTATACACAGACCTGAATTTTTATATATACCTTGTGTTTTCTAATCCTGCTAAATTCAAGTACAAGTTCTAGGGGCTCCTAGAGATTTCTTAGTATTTTCTCTGTAGATGATCATTTCATCTACATATAAAAATTTTGCTTCTGCCATGCCAATCCTATTCTAGTTGTGTCATTTTATTGTCAAACTATTTTGGTTTAGACCTATGTTTCAAAGTCTAATGGACAGATGAAGAGTAGGCATATATGCCCTTGTTCCCCACTTTAGGGAGAAAGCATTGTATCTTCTCCATTCATAGAAGGAGTTTTTGTTGTAAGTATGGAGTACATGTCTTTAATCTGTTGAGAAGGTCCTGTTCTACTTCTAGTCTCCTGATAGCCTTTACCATGAACAGCTGTAGAATTTAGTCCAATACTCTTTCTCCAACTAGTGACAGGATCATATGGCTTTCTCCTTTCCTCTGTTAAAATGATTACTTTTGGGGGTGGATCTTCCAATGTGGAACCAACACTGCCATCCCTATAATAAAACCACTTTCTACATACTGCCAGATCTGACTTCTAAGAGTTTGTTTTGTTAAACAAATTTCTACCTATGTTCATACATTTTTCTTCTATTATCTTTATCCAGTTTTAGGATTAGCACAATGTTGAGTTCCTAAAATAAGGGGAGAAGTGTTCCTTCTTTTTTCTTCTTTAAATGTTTGATATAATTTATCAGTTAAAATGTTTCTGAGCCTGCTGTTGTCATATAGGTAGGTTTTCAAGCTGGGAATATAGTTTCTTTAATAGGTGCTATTCAAATTTTATATTTCCTCCAGAGTTAATTTCATTAATTTGTCTTCTAATTTACTTCTTAGAAGTTGTCAAATTTATTTCCAAAAAGATTTTTGAAATATGCTTTCTATATCCTTCTAAATTCTGTAAAATCTGTGGTAATGTCTTCTAGCTCTTAATATTGTAATTTTAAAAATGTATAACTGATATTGTGTAACAGGCAGAAAAGGTCTAAAAGAGCAGGGGAGTTGGGGGGGTGGGGGAGGGAAAAAAGGGAAAGGAAAAAATATGAGAAGAGGAAAAAAATGGAAACAAGTTCTTTGCAAATAGGGAAGCATGGAGGGGTGAAGGTAGGGCAAGGGAAGGGGAAAAAAATAAGAACTAAGAGACTCATGTAATGGCACAAGATCCCAATGATGAATGTAACTTTATTTTATACCTAAAATGTACCAATAAAGTTGATGGGGCGGGGGAATAAAAATCAACCTCCTTCTCCAGTCAGACATGGGCCTCCTTGGGCCCCAAAGTCCAGGTATAGGAAGGAACCTCACCCTCCAGAGCCACCCCATGCTGGAAAAGTGCTGAATGGGTTCTGCCATGGAACACTGGATAAACTTTGCAGGGCTTTTGCTTGTCAGCAACAGCCCAGCCATTCTTAAGGTTGTTCTGAGTGACAGTTTTGGGATCACAATTGAATAACCCCTCCCTAGCCACAGAGAAGGCTGTACACTTGGTACCTCAGCCTCATGTACCCAGGGTCCAGAGCTAAGGGCCCCAAGTCAGGGCCTCTTGGACTTCTCCTACTACCTATGCCCCTTCACTTTGTATTAGATGAATGTAAAAGTACATTTTACTGTTGAATCAAAAAATTCTTTAGGGCAGGTAGAGGGTTGGCCCTAAGGGACACCAGGTATCAACTTTGAGTGTAGGAGCTGTTGGCAGGAAGATGCCTTGAAGGATATAAAGTTCTACCTCTTTGTCGATGCCCAGAACAGAAATCACCAACAAGAATGGGTTTTACCAAAGGTTAATTTTGAAATCGACAAGGATATCAGGAAAAATGGTGTGGAGATTGACAAATGAATCTTTTCCCTTTTACAACAATGATGTTATTTGCCCGTTCATTCAGTTTTCTCTTTCAGGGGCTTGTTGTTGCTGAAGGTATTTTCATAACTTGAAATCTTTGTTGCGGGGAAGAAGTATGAAAATGCCATTGGTGGGTCAATGAGTCCATTTGAGGAAACATGACCAATAAATTTTAGGGGGAGTCAAATTTGGCCTTAGAATCAGTCTGGCTAATGACCAACCCCATGTCTTGCAGGTGTTCTGGTAGGAGGTAGGATGGCTTGTGGTCTAGGAGCTGGGTTGGGCTCCCAACTGGAGACCCTAGAGGTCCCCAGATCTGCTCTGCTATGAGTCATCATTCAAGTATCAGAAGGTTCCCTTTGCTGCCCAAGTTTTGTCACCACAGTATCAAACTCAGCTACCCTTTCTCTTTGAACTATTCCCTATTGGGGAAGACAGTTAACATCAATTTCTGTTGAATTTGAGCCCAAGATCTAATCTTACCATGAGTATTAACCTGCCTGTGTCTCCACTGAGACCTGGGTATGAAGAACTGAGCTGGCACTGGGCCAGCACCTGGCTTTCTGCCACATAAAACTGGAACACAAGACATTTGTGTTTTCTGCTGTCTGCCCCTGGGGCAAAGCCAGCACTCCCTACACTGTGGATGGCTTTCTGAATAATCATGTGTCTTGGACCTAACAGCCAATTTCCAAAGCCACCTCAATGAGGAACCTGAGGTAGGACTCACAAGGGACACCAGCTGCCTTGACTTTCATTCCAAAGCCGTGTCCATATCTATTTAAATCTGGGTTACATGAAGCCTGCAGCCTCCTCTGGAACCTGAGCAGTAGGGGTCCAGCCTTTGCAGAGCCCACATGATGAGGTGAGGACCTGGGAAAATTAGCCTTGCAGGACCCTCTCTCAGTGCTGATGATGCTCTCTCCCTGGGCAAGGTCACATGCCCCATTTCAGAGTCCATTGCTTAAGGACTCATTTAGAATATTTCAGAAGAATATGGTGCATTGCTGTTTAAAATTAGGCTGAGCCTATTTCTCTCTTTTCAGTTGTTAAATCAGGAGGCTCATTTCCCCAAGTCTGTGGGGATCCTGATAGGCTTGAGATGTAGTGTCAGAGGAACATAGATGTAGTTCTGTGAAATCTTCTCAGGTCTAGTGAAGCAGTTTAATGTGTTCCAATAAATATTACAAGAAAAGCATAAACGAGAGACAGAAGTACCTGAGGGCAGCCCCAGGACATGACTGGGGCAGCAAGTCACAGACTATGTCTGTCTGTCTCTCTGTCTCTCTCTCTCTCTTTCTCTCTTTCTCTCTCTCTTTCAGGTGGCTCTCCAACATTGCTGCAGGAAGCCAAGCCTGGAATGCCCAGAAAAGCACTGGTGAGGCTTAATATTCATGTGACTTTCCCAATCCTTTGGAAATTGAGGCATTTTATTTTCCAGAGAGTTAACACAGAATCTCTTTATAAAAAGAGATTTTCACATTTCAGAAGTGATTCAGGAAAAGGTGGACTATGTCTGTCTGTCTGTCTCTCTGTCTCTCTCTCTCTCTTTCTCTCTTTCTCTCTCTCTCTCTCTCTTTCAGGTGGCTCTCCAACATTGCTGCAGGAAGCCAAGCCTGGAATGCCCAGAAAAGCACTGGTGAGGCTTAATATTCATGTGACTTTCCCAATCCTTTGGAAATTGAGGCATTTTATTTTCCAGAGAGTTAACACAGAATCTCTTTATAAAAAGAGATTTTCACATTTCAGAAGTGATTCAGGAAAAGGTGGAGCTGTTTTCAGCCATAGACCTTAGAGGGAGGGATACATGGAGGACAGGCTGGTCCTCTGGCTAGCTCTCTGCTGTAGTCCATGTCCCCAACCCAGGCAGCTGACCATATCTCCCTATTCTTTTTTTCACCAGAGAAGGTGTATTAACAGGATACCTCCTTTTGCTCAGTGGAGCATTGATCTTAATTTTGCCCAATCTAGTCATGCCATGCTCCTCAAAATATCGTACAGGTGGTAGAGTGTGGCTGATCCCTCTGGTTAGCTATCCTTAGGGTAGGCATTAGAGGTAAGCAGGAGGTTTTGGAAAGGGAAATGGTTTTGAGTTTAGCCTTCACCTGTCAGATATATATTAATCTTGGACCAAGGATGTCCTGGATTGCTACTGATCCCAAAGACAGGGTGGTCAGAGAAATGTGGGATGTCTTGCTAAGTCTGAATTTCAGGTCAATATGTGCTTTTTTTTATAATAATTTCCCATGCAGATTTTGGGACATACTTATACAGAAAAGGTGCTAATTGCTAACCTGAAATTCAAGTTTAGCTGGTCATTTGCATTTTGCTTGCTAAATCTGACCACCTTGTCTGGATATACAGGGACTCCATGTAAACACTCATACCACTGACCAGTGAATAATCCAGCTGTTTATGAAATTGAGGGGCTATTTGTTATGTGTTCAGAGTTAAGAAGAGACTAGCTTGAGGGTTTGTGGGCTCTTCAGGTAAAGAGCTATTAGAATATTTTAAGAGCCATTCCTGGAAAAGGGGTCTAGGGCCTACCATTATATGGCAGTATCTTTTATCACACTGCAGTTTGTTTTGCTTGCTTTGAAATGAGAGCACAGCTACCAAAGCATGACCTGCCCAAGGCCTGTGACCTAGCAACATGGCTCCTATGCTCTCAGAGTCAAGGACCACACAGTGGTATAGAATATGCATCCCTGGAAAAACAGAGGCCCTATATTCACCTCACCTGAGTTGCCCTATTGAAGTGGTTGAGTCCCACAAACTAGCCAGTGTACACATAGTTTTATCAGACCTGAGCCTGAGCACATGTGGCCAGGGCACTGTGCTCTACTTGGGCCTCACTTCTCACCATTCAGGGTCCATGCATCCTGGACACGTCAGACATTAACTGTACATGTGTAGTGCCACAGGCTCTGTCTAATACCCTGGGTGACTCCCCTGGGACAGCCCTACAGGATCTGGGATGGGTGAAACATGAGAGGAGCAGACTTGACGTCCTATAGCACTAGGTTCTCCACCAGCTCAAGATCTCTGGCAGCCCAGGAGGCCTAAGTCAGCAGATGAGCACAGAGCTTTCCTCCTCAGGATGGGGTCTTCTCTCAGCAGCCAGAAGCCAGGGTCTGTGCTCCTGGCTGTCTTCTTCCACCCTGGGTATCCTAGTAATGAATGGGAACTTATGGATGAATGGATTTCTGGCTGCTCCTGCTCAGGATAAGGAGAATCTGTATTCACAAGGAGCAAATTCATGCCTGTGTGTCAATAATCTGACACAGGCTTCAGTCTCTGAGTGTCAGTCCCCATAGGACTACATTGCACACTTGCAGATGACACAGACAAATGGGGAGATCATGTCTCCAAGAGGGTGGTACAAGCAGTTGTCAGCAGAGCACACACTTCGATCTCCCCAGCTGACTGCTCAGCCCCATAGCAGATTTGACCTTTTCATCCCACCTTCCTCTCCAGCTGTCCCCATCACAGGGAAAGTTCCCTGGAACTTGACTGCTCTCTGCCTCTGCAGAACCTTGTGGCTTCCGGATGGGTTGCTCCATTTGTGTAGGGACCTGTTCCCAGTGTGAGCCTATTTTTCCTGACCTATTTTCACTGTATGATCTATACCCAGTTTGCCCTTTACTTTAATGAGCATTTTAATTGTGGCTGGAAACTTTAAAGTCATTATTTCCCTTCCCAGAATGGGTTATTTATTTTATGGAATTTACCAATTTTTATTAATTTATTAATTAACTTGAAAAAATATATCTGTTCTCTTCTTGAGGGGGACACTCACACATCCTGTTTAGGCCTGACCAGCATTGCCCATGGCACCTGGGAATCAGTCATTCGTGACCATGTTCATCCTGCAAAGATTCACAGATGACCCCTGGCTCCAGGCAGCCCTCTTTGGCCTCTTCTTTACCCTGCTTGTGCTGGCCCTGATGGGAAATGGCCTGATCATCATGGCCATCTGCTGTAGCCCCAACCTCCACACCCCCATGTACTTCTTCCTTGTCAACCTGGCCCTGATGGATGTCGCCTGCACCTCAACTGTCCTGCCCAAGGTCCTACAGAGCCTGGTGGCTGACAACACCATCTCCTTTGGAGGCTGCCTCTCCCAGATGTTCGTCTTCTCCTGGGTCCTGGGCTCTGAGCTGCTGCTCTTCTCTGCCATGGCCTATGACCGCTACCTGGCCATCTGCAGGCCACTGCATTATGGCACCTTGATGAGCAGTAGGGTCTGTGTGGCTCTAGCAGCCTTTGTTTGGTCCATGGGGGCTCTCAACTCCTTGATGCTCACCTGCCTGGCCCTGCCACTGTCATTCTGTGGCCCCAATCTTATCACACACTTTTTTTGTGAGATCCCATCTGTGCTCCTGCTGTCTTGCAGCCCAACTTTTATCAATGATGTCATGACCATCATTACAGACATGTTTCTGACTGGCCTGAACTTTCTGCTGACCATGACTTCCTATAGCTTCATCATTACCAGCATCTTGCGCATCCACTCAGCTGAGGGCAAGCGGCGTGCCTTCTCCACCTGCTCCTCCCACTTGGTGGTGGTCATTCTATACTACTCCACTGTGCTCTATACCTATATCCGGCCAGCCCTGGGCTCTGCTGGGATCATGGACAAAGCTGTTGCAGTTTTGTATACCACTGTGACTCCCTCTCTCAACCCCCTAATCTATACCTTGAGAAACAAGGAATTCAAAGCATCCCTCAAAAAACTCCTATTTTTCCCTAAATAAATCTGAGCGAGAAAAGGAACTTTGGAAGCAGCAGGAGAGATTCCATGAGCCTCTGTCAGGCCTCTCTGGACTCATGCTCTGAACCTGGGGACAGTGGCTGAAACATCACCTGAGTGTGCTATCCAGGGCTGTGTGTATAAGAACATCACAGTTCACACCAGCTAATACCTGAATGATTTTATCTCTTTTTAATGTTTTTCTAAGACTTTACACATTGCTATATAACTGACAGATATGTTCAATGCTCTTAAGCACTGAGATATTTCTTTAACTCATTTCATCAAATCTAACTGCTAGCTTAATTATAAGTGTAGCTTCTTTTAATGTGATCTTATATGCCTCAAGTTTTTTAAACAATAGCCATCCCTAGATTGTCACTGGGTTGGGGAGACCCTGCACTTGTTTATGCTCCCTGTGTAATTTTTAGTGTCCTGTTCTGACTCTTAGATCATCTTTCCAATTCTCACTTTGTATTTTTTCTGTAGCATTGTTCGCCTCCTACACTTGAAGGATGGAATTCTACTGTGAAATAAAAGGATTATCAGTCAGAATTTTTGGCCCTCTGATTCTTTTTAAACTTATGAGTATTTTTATCAAAGAATGGTTGTTGGATTTTTTCAGATCTTTTCCATTTGTCTATTTGTATGACTCTGTGGAGATTTTATTCAATTTTTTGTAGTATAAATTGCATTAGGTAGTTTCAAATATTAAATCAAACATATCCAATATTATATTATCCTTCTTGGTTATCAGGTATTATCCATTTCTATACTGCTACATTGAATTTACAAAAATTTTTGAGAATTTTGCATATGCATTCATATTGACCTGTAGCTCGCTTTGGGGATAATGTCTTTATCTGGTATTTTAAATCAGAGTAATTTTGACTTGCTCTTTTTTCATGAGATTTTTTTATGTAGATCTTTTATTGTCTCCAGGCCTCTGGAGAGTTTGTGAGATTCATTGCTAATTTTCTGTCTCAAGTTTCACTTTCCTTCAGTGTTTTTTGTCCAGGGTGTAGTGTTATGCTTTGTCTAGATGTATTACTAAAGCTTCATCTTGTCATAGGTCGGGCTTTTTCAGAGGTGGCTGGATCTAGAGCGGGTGATGCTGGTATTAAGGGTATGTGATTACTAAATTAGTTCACTGATTGGTTTGACAAAGTTCTCCATAGGATTCATGGTGCCCCACCCTGAATGTGAGTGCTACCCATCCTAAGTGCTGGTAGCCTTGATATAATATAAAGGAACAAAAAATATCTGTTGCTTGTTGCTTGCTGCTTACTGCCTTCTGCCTGTCTTGTCCACCATGAACTATTTTCTCTTTGTGAGTTCCCTCTGCCATGCTGACCTGCTTTGGACCCAACCAATTATGAGCTGAAACCTCTACAAACTGTGAGCTAAATAAAGCTCCCGTCCATTAATTTTGGGTGTCAGCTGTTTTGTCTCAGCAATGATAAAAGTTACTAAGACAAATAGAAGAGTTTTTTTTTCAAAATGTATATTGTTGGCTTTTTGCTGTTTAACAGTGGAGAGAAAAATCTATTTCTTACTATCGTGACTTGACTAGACTATAGTTTCTTCTTTCTTTCTTTCTTTCTTTCTTTCTTTCTTTCTTTCTTTCTTTCTTTCTTTCCTCTTTCTTTCTTTCCTCTTTTTTCTTCTTTCCTTTCCTCTTTCTCTTTCTTTCCTTTCTCTCTCTCTCTCTCTCTCTCTCTCTCTCTCTCTCTCTCTCTCTCTCTCTCTCTCTCTCTCTCTCTTTCTGACACAGGCTCTGGTTATGTTCTTTCTTTCTCTCTTTCTTTCTTTCTTTCTTTCTTTCTTTCTTTCTTTCTTTCTTTCTTTCTGACACAGGCTCTGGCTATTTAGTTCAGATTAGCCTTGAACTCACTATGCAGCCTAGGCTAGTCTCAAACTCATGACAATCTTCTTTCCTCACCTCCCAAGTGCTGGGATTACAGATGTGTGCCACCATGCCCAGCTTATTGGATAGTTCTAATTGAGTAGATGCACAATTCTTTCAGCATGTTCCTGTGCACCTACCCTGAGGTGCTCCTCACCGTGGCTTCCTATCATAAACCTGCTTCTGGTTATCTTCTTGACATGTCTCATTAAGAATTTAAATATTTCCCACTGACTCCAGCCTGTCTTCCAAGGCTGCCCATGATGTATGCTTAGGCCTAGCCCTGTAGTCAACACTGGATGTTCAGAGATCAAAGCCCTTTTATTCTCAGAACAAAACAACAGCAGTAAAACAATGTTTAATGTCACAACCTTCCTCTCAATTTCTTTCCTTTCCTGAGCCCAGTGCCCCCAGGCTTCCCAGGAATTCAAAACTTCTCCTGCCCTAGTCACTTGTCTTATTCTGTAGCTATGCTGCCAGGCTCCTGTATTCACTAACACAAATCTTCAAAGGGCTGAATTAAAGGAGTGACAGTTCAATGCGGTGTTTCACGTGCACAAATGGAACCAGAGGACCAGGCCTGACTTTTGCACATCTTGCTGGCTGTGTGACTTATAAAGATTTCACTTCCTTGAACCTCGATTTACTCATCCTTACAGTGGGATTATTATGATAATAGTGCCTAGAGTTGTTATAAGAATTACATAATGAGAAGTAACATACAAACCATTAGTACATGGGAGGCACTTGGTAAATCTGAAAGATAAATTGAATTTTATAGGACAACCCTCTGGAAAGTGGTGGCATCCAGTTAAAATACCTTCTTTAGATTAATAAATTCATTTCTCAAAGGTGATGACATTTCTTCTTTTCATTTTGTTAAGTTTATTAGTATATTTTAGATATACAATATGATGACATTCATCATTGGGAACTTGTACCTTCACATTTTATATCTTGGTTCTTATTTTTTCCCCATTCTTCTACCCTTCCTTCAACCCCTCCACCCCTTCCTCTTTACAAAGAGTTTGTTCCCATTATTTTCTTTTCTCATATTTTTTCCTTTCCCATCTTTATTTTCCCCTACTTCTCCTCCTTCTTCTCTTTTTGACCTTTCTTCCTGTTTCACATTATCTATTACACATTTTGATTCTTATTTACACTTTTAGTTTCTCACACCATAGACACTCTTCAGTGTTTGCACATGACTGAAAATTGACAAAGCAAATATTAAATCTTATAATTTTAGGTCCAGTACCTGGGGCAAGCTGTGGTGAGGTGTGAGTTCCAAAAGTATTGAGCAGCCCCACTCCTATCTTGCTGGATTCAGCCTACATGGCCTCTCTTGGGCCTCACCACTTGCAGTTTTCCTCAGCATGATATTTGGGGGAAGAGGTATAACTCCCAAACCTTCTAGATATCTGAAACGCAAGTTCATGATCTATAAAATTGAAGAATGAATTCTAGGAATAGTGGAGGTTAAGAGTAGGAAAAATTTATTGGGAGAAAGAAAGCTTCTGCCTAAAAGAGACAAAATGGGGACAGGAAAGTGGGTTGGCCACCCATCCCACTTTTCAAAGATGTTTTATACAGCAAAGCCATGTAGTGAGGAGGGTCCAAAGTGGGACAAACCTACAAGACCCAATGGAAATTTACAAGGTGGGCATGATGTGGGACAAAACCATGACCAACCAATAAGATTACAAGTACATTCACCCAGGTAATATATATTAATTGGGGATCAAATAGGGGAGCAAGTCACATAGCAAGAGTAAAAGGATTTTCAGTAAGGGTGGGGGTCAGGGATATTTCCTGGAGAGGCTGGGTTAAGACCTTGGCCCCTCATCCAGGTGATTGATACCTATTTAGAATATCAATCAGTGCTATTCATCCTACATGGGTGTGGTAGTTTCTTTCCTTTTACAATGCTGGCCTTCAGTGAATGTATCTTCACTGTCCTTCATGTTGGCTCCTTGTGGGCTGGTCCTGTCTAACTGCCTACAAGATATGTAATTAACTTACATATCTGCAATAAGCAGACATTCCACATTTCTGGTGTTTCCAACTTCCTGGGGTTTCCACTATACTTTTGGCTTCACTCTCACATCTTTATGCATGGCCCTCAGGGCCACACACTGCTTTCCCTACAGGCCCAATTTCTTCTGAAATTGAGTGAAAGATTCTATGGCCCTACAATTTTTGCACTCCACATGCCTGAAAAAAGAGTACCAGATGTACGATGTCTCCCTGGATCACAGCCACAGCAACCTCTGAGTGCCTGGATGGCTTAGCATGGTAAAAATAAATTCCAAGAAACAAATTGCTTATGCTGCTCTTCTTGAACTGGGCACCTTGGGGTTTTCTTCTCTCTCTTTTTAAAAAAAATTATTTATTGAGTACATGTTTGTTATACATATTGAATGCATTCATCATGGAATGTTGGTAGTTATACATAACACAGTTTAGTTTTTTTTAATTCCTTTTCCCAATCCCTCCTTCCCTTCTCCCTCCATTCCTAGATTCACTTTCCATCTACAAAAGGACTACTTCCCTGTTTCCTAACATCTATCTTTTACTTAACATTTTAATTATTTATACTTTTGATACCTCATATAAGAGAAAACATATGATATTTAATCCTCTTTTCCTGATTTATTTCACTTAGTATTATAGTTTGGATCCATTTTCCTATGGCTGAGTAATTTATCCATTCATCTCTTGATGGTCATATGGGCCATTTACAAGATCTAGCTATTGTGAGTTGTACTGCTATAAATATGATTATGTATGTGTACTGTAATATGATGCCTTTGATATACACAGAAGAGGTATGCTGGGCCAAATGAAATTTCTACTGTCAGTGTTTTGTGAAATTTCCATACTGATTTCCATGGTGGTTGAATTACTTTACATTCCCACCAACAATGCACAGTAAAACCATTCCTTTTCCGCTGTAATCTTGCCACCATTTGATTTTTAGTCCTTGCTTATAAATAGAATCTTAGTGTTTCTTTGATTTGCATTTCTTTAAGGGTCAAAAATACTCCACATTTTTATTTATTTATTGCTCATTTGTATTTCTGAGAAGTGTTTACTTATTGTAATTGCCCTTTTTTTATTGGGTCTCCTTTTGTGGGTCCTAAAATTTTTGAGATCTAATATGTTCTGGATATTAGTCCTCCATCAAAAGTTGTCTCTTCACTCTGATTTCTTCCTTTGGCATGCAGAGATTTTTAACTTGATACAATCCCATTTGTTGATTTTTATATTATTTCTTATGCATTTGGGGGTTCTGTTCAGAAAGGCCTTGCCTATGACTATGTCCTCAAGAGTTTTACCTAATTTATCTTATAGAAGATTAAGTGTTTCTCTTTTAATGTCTAGGTCTTTGATCCAATTTTATTTTATTTTAGCACATGATGAGAATTATAATCTAGATTTATTCTTCTACATGTAGGTAGCCTTTTCTCAGCATCATCTGTTAATGAGGCTTTCTTCCAGTGTATTTTTTTACCCTTTTGTCAAAGATCAGATTACTAAATACTCCTGGGTTTGTTGCTGCATCCTCTATTCTGTTCCATTTAATTGGATGTCTGTTTTTGTGCCAGTACCATGCTGTTTCCATCACTGTAGCTTTTTTTTTTTTGTATTAAATTCTTTTATTGGTACATTGTAGGTATACAACACAATTACATTTCTCACGGGGAATTGTACCTTTACATAATGAATCTTGGTTCTTATTTTTTCCCCATTCCTAGCCCTCCCTTCACCCCCTCCACGCTTCCATATTTACAAAGATTTTATTTCCATTTTTTCCATTTCTCAGCATTTTTTCCTTTCCCTTCTTTCCTTTTCCCTGCCCCTCCCACTACCCCTACCCCTTTGGACCTTTTCTTCTTATTTAACATTATCGATTATTCATTCTAATAATTGGAACATTTTAGGTATACAATATAATGACATTCATCATTGGAAATTTTCACCTTTACATATTCTCTCTTGGTTCTTATTTTTCACCCTTGCCCAGCCCTCCCTTCAACCCCTCCAGGCCTCCCTATTTACAAAGATTTTGTTCCTATTTTTCCATTTTCTCATATTAATCCCATTCCCTTCTATCCCTTCCCCTAGCCCTCCCACTTCCTTCCCCTTTGCCCCTTTTCTTCCTATTTCACATTACCTATTATACATTTAGTCCTTATTTACACTTTCAGTTTCTCACACCAGAGAAACTATTTGGTATTTACACATGTGTGCCCTATTTATTTCACTTAAGAGTATTGCCTCAATGTGCATCCAATTAACTATAAATGTCTCTAATTTCTCATTTTTTTGGATGAGTAGTACTCCATTTTATAAAAAACCACATTTTCTTTATCCAGTCTCCAGTGGATGGGCATTTGGGCTGTTTCCAAGTTTTAACTATTACAAACTGTGCTTCTATGAACATGGGTGCACATATATCACTGTGGTATGATTCTTTTAATTCTTTGGGGAAGATCCCCAGCAGTGGAATAGTGGGGTCAAATGGGACTTCCAGTCCTAGTTCTGTGAGGTATCTCTATATTGATTTCCACAGTGGTTGCACCAGTCTAGACTCCCACCAGCAGTGGAGCAGGGTTCCTCTTTCCTCACAGCCCCACCAGCATTTGTTATTGGTTGATTTCATGATAGCAGCCATTCTTTCTGGAGTGAAGTTTAATCTCAGCATTGTTTTCATTTGCATCTCTCGAATGACCAGTGATGTTGAACATTTTTGCATGTATTTATTTGCTATTTCTACTTCTCTGTCTGAGAAATGTCTGCTCATTTCAGATGCCCATTTTTGGATTGGGTCTTTAAATTTGAGAGGTCTGATCTTTTGAAGTTCTTTATAGATTTGAGATAGTAGACCTTTGTCTGAGGAAGAGCAGGTGAAGATTTTTCCCACATTGTGGGTTGTCTCTTCACACTGCTGGTGGTTTCTCTTGCTGTGCAGAAGCCTTTTAATAAGAAGAGATCCCACTTGTTGATTGTTTGTGCTAGTTCACAGACAACGGAGGTTTTGTTCATAAAATCTTTTCCTACACCGATGTCTTCAAGGGTTCTACCTAACCTCTGTTCCAACTGGTTCAGAGTTTCTATTTTAATATTTAGATATTTAATCCATTTTAATTTTAGTTTAGTGCATGGTGAGAGATATAGGTCTAGTTCTAATCTTTGGCAAGTTGAAGCCTAATTTTTCCAGCATCATTTATTAAAGAGTCTATCTTTCCTCCAGTGAGGGTGTTTGGCTCCTTTGTCGAAGATGAGATGGCTGAGTGTGTCTGGTGTTGTTTCTGCATCTTCTAATCTGTTCCACTGGTCCTCAAGTCTGTTTCTTTGCCAGCATCATGCTGTTTTTATCACTGTAGCTTTGTAGTATAGTTCCAGGTTGGGGATTGTGATACCCCCTGGCATGTCTCTGTTACCAAGAATTGCTTTTGCTATTCTGGGTCTCTTCTTGCTCCAAATGAATTTTTGGATAGTTTTCTCGAGCTCTATGAAGTATGCTGCTGGGATCTCAATTGGAATTTCATTCCTGGAAGCAAGCACCGCCTTGATCCCCAAAGCAGAGAAAGACTCAACTGAAAAAGAGAACTATAGACCAATCTCACTAATGAACATAGATGCAAAAATCCTTAATAAGATAATGGCAAACAGAATGCAGAAGATCATCAAGAAGATCATACACCCTGATCAAGTGGGATTCATCGCAGAGATGCAGGGGTGGTTCAATATACGAAAATCAATTAATGTAATACACTATATCAATAGAGCCAAGGACAAAAACCATATGATTATTTCCATGGACGCAGAAAAAGCATTTGACAAAATCTAACATGCATTTATGATAAAAACCCTATAAAAAATTGGAATAGATGGTCTGTACCTCAAACTGATAGAAACCATCTATGAAAAACCAACAGCTAATATCATACTAAATGGTCAAAAACTGAAATCCTTCACACTAAAATCAGGAACAAGACAAGGATGTCCACTATCACCACTCTTGTTCAATATAGTTCTGGAAACATTAGCCACGGCAATTAGACAAGAGAAAGAAATAAAAGGAATAAAGATAGGTAATGAAGAAGTCAAATTGTCATTATTTGCAGATGACATGACACTCTATATAGAAGACCCCAAGAACTCCATCAAAAGTCTTCTAGACTTAATAACCAAATTCAGTCAAGTAGCTGGTTACAAGGTTAACACACAAAAATCAATAGCTTTCCTCTACATGAATGAAAGACTCACTGAGAGAGAAATAGGGCAAATAATTCCTTTCCCAGTAGCATCCAAAAAACTGAAATACCTAGGAATCATCCTAACAAAAGAAATCAAGACCTCTTCTCTGAAAACTATGGCACTCTGAAAAGAGATATTGAAGATGATATCAGAAAATGGACCGACATCCCGTGCTCCTGGGTAGGAAAGATTACTGTAGTGAAAATGGCCATACTTCCAAAACTGCTATATAGATTTAACCCTTTCCATTCTTAATTGCATGGATTTGTGCCTTTTCTTTCCTGTTTCTGATAAGGTTGGCTAAGGGTTTGTCAATTTTGTTTATACTTTCAAAGAACCAACTTGGCTTCATTGATTTTTTTGTATAGTTCTCATCACCATTGCATTGATTTGTGCCCTGATCTTTATAATTTCCTGCTTTCTATGGGCTTTGCATTTCTTCTGCTCTTCTTTTTCTAGAGGCTTGAGGTTTTGAAGCATCAGATTCTTTAATTGAGCTCACTCTGTTTTCCTAATGTGAGTATTCACTGCTATGAATTTCCCTCATAAGACTGCTTTTAAATTTTTCCCATAGATTCCAGTGCGTTGTATTGTCATTGTCATTTAATTAAAGGAACTGTCAGTTTTCTTCTTTAATTTCCTCTGTGACCAATTGGATATTGAGAAGTGTGTTGTTCAATTTCCATGAATTTATGAAATTTTTGTGTGGTTTTTTGCTAATGATCTCCAATTTCATCACACTATGGTCTGACAATATACAGGAGATAACTTCAGTTCCTTTACACTTACATAAACATGTTCTATGAGCGAGTATGTCGTCTATTTTGGAGAATGACCTGTGTGCAGCTGAAAAGAATGTGTATTCTGATTTTGTGGGGTGAAACACTGTAAACATCTGTTAAGTTCATTTGTTCAAGAGTTTGATTGACTTCTAGTATTTCATTGCTTGTTTTTTGTCTAGTTGATCTATCTATATGTGAGAATGTGGCACTGAGGTCCCCCATTACTATTGTATTAGTGCTTATATGATTTTTCATGTCTGTTACTATATTTTTATAAAATTGGGTGCACTAATATTTGGTGTATAGATGTTTATGATTGTCATCTCTTCCTCTTGGATTTTTCCCTTTACAAGGAAATAGTGTTCTTCCTTGTCTCTCTTAATCAGTGTGGGTTTGAAATCCACTTGGTCTGCAAAGAGGATAGCTACTCCTGCTTTATTTTCAGGTTCTGGTAGAATGCAGTATTATTTTCAACCCTTTAACTTTCAGTCTATGAGTTTCTTTTTGAATTCAGTGTGTTTCTTGTATGCAGCACATTGTTGGATCTTGCTTCTTGACCCATTCTGCCAGTCTGTTTATTTTTATTGGTGAGTTGAGACCATTAACATTGATGGTTATAACTGATACATATTGACTTATCATTGTCATGACTTTTTCTTTTTGTTGGATTCTCCCCCTTTGCTTTTAATTTCTTGGCATGCCCAGTGGATTCATTCTGCTGTGCTTCTTGGGGTTGTGATACTTATTGTCTTTTCCTAGGATTTTGTCTAAAAGTTTTTGGAGCCCTGGTTGGTGTTCATGAAGTTCTTAAGGTGTTCTTCATCATGAAAGTATCTTATTTCACCATCAGTATTGAAAGATAGTTTTTCAGAGTACATCAATCTGGGTTGTAGGTTGTTTTCCTTTAGGGCTTGAAATACATCACTCCAAGCTCTTCTTGCCTTGAGGGTTTGCATTGAGAAGTCTGCTCTGATTCTAATGGGCTTTCCTTTGTATGTGATTTGTTTCTTTTCTCTAACTGCTTGTAGAATTTTGTTCTTCTGTTGGGTTTTTGGAATCTTAACTATTATATACCCATGTGTTGTTGGGTTTTTTTTTTTTTTTTTTGATCATGACTATTTGGATTCCTGTATGCCTCACTTATCTGTATGTCAAGTTCTTTTCCCCTACTTGGGAAGTTGTCTGCCATTACTTCTGTGAACAGTTTTTTATGTCATCTGCACTCTCTCCTGTTTCTTCATTGATTCTGATCAGTCTTATATTGTTCTTCTTTGGATCATCTAGAAGCTGCTGTATTGATTTATCGTGGTTCCTTACAATTTTAAAGAAATTTTTCTTTCCCTGGCCACTAATTGCAATCTTATCTCTAAATCTGAAATTCTATCTTCACATTGGGTCATTCTGCTGCATAAACTTTCAATGGAGCTTTTAATCTCCTGGAAATCTGTTTGTATCCATTTTTTGTATTCAATTTGTTTCCTATGTTGGGATTTCATCATGTTCCTCAGCTCCTCTTTTTTTCTTTTCCTGTTTCCACTCTAGATTTATTAATCATGTCTTGCACTATGGGCAAAGTGTCTGCTGTTATGTGAGAAATTAGTTCTGATTTCATTTTTTCCAGATCTTCTTTCATTGCTAGTTCAGGAAGTCCAGGTGTTTGAGTATCAGAGTATTCCACCTTGTTTCCCTTTGAGGTTGCTGTAGGTGATCTGAAAGACTGGTTCTGAGGCTTGTTTACATGTCTTCTCATTTCTACAAGGGGGGAGGAATGCTGCTTGCATCCATGTGGCTCACCTCCTCTGTGCTGGAAGCCATGGCATGTCTACCTGGAAGCTTCCTCTGTGCTGGAAGCCATGGAATGCTGACCCAGAAGCCTCCCCTGTGCTGGGAGCTGTGAAAAGCCTACCCGGAAACCTCTTCTGTCTTGGGAGCTGTGGCATCCCCACTCATAAGCCTCCTTGGGCTGAGAGCTGTGGAAGGCTGACCTGGAAGCCTCCTGTGTGCTGGGATCTGTGTCTCCAACAAACCAGTTCCAATGCCTTCTAAATTACATTGTCAGGACAAGCCACAGAATAGATCTCACTTCTCTGGTACCAATTTTCTATATTGGTCAGCTTTCCTGTCCTGTGACAAAATATTCAATAATAAAAGCTTAACAGAGCCCTGCCCCATAGCCTCAGAGAAGTTGATGAGCCAGCCACCTGGGCACCATCAGATCCCCCACCTCTGGCCTCTGGGCCATGCCAGCACCTGACACCACAGAGGGACAGTGGGTCAGAAAAACCATCGTTCTGAGGTCCAGAAGATAGCCCTCTCTGAGGCACCTTGATGAAAACTGAAGCCCACAAGAAAAGTGAAGAAAATCTGTGCCATAAAGGCACACCAGACCACCATAGTTGGTATGTTCGAGGGATCACCACCTTCCACCATCTTCAGGGGAAGGGCAACTGGAACCTGTAGTTGAATCTTGGAGAGTTCAACCCAGCAGGAGCTCAGAGAACTCAATTTCGGTCTTGCAGCCAGAAATCAGTCTTAATCTCAGGGGACAGCTGCTGGATTGCTGAGACTAATTGACTTATATCTGCACACTCCTGACTACACTGTCTATTGTGACAGCAGAAACATACCCTGAAGGAGGCCCTTTATTTTTAATTTTCAAAATAATTTTTCTCTTATTTTTAATAATTTTTTAAATTCTTTGTTTTCATTTTTCTTTTCAAATTTTTTCTTTTCTTCTTTTTTCTTTTCTTGCTCTCTCACTCTACTACTATCTCACTTGCTCTCTCCCCACCTTGTTCTTCATCTCTCCCTTTTTTGTACCTGTTCCTGTCCTAGTTTGAATTTCCTTTTTTTTCCATTTTTCTTTTCTACTCTCTGTCTCCTTCTCTTGATTGTCAGTAATTTTAAAGGAAAGTAAATACAATTTCTAGTCTCCCTATTGCTGTTAGGTTGTTCTGTTGTTTTGTTTGTTCTTTTGCTCTTTTCCTCCTGTCTTCAACAGCTTCCTACAGTATACATGATCTTCCTGCATTCTCTGGCCTCACTTCTAACATTTTCCTATTCTACCTATCCCTCCCTCCTCAACTCCTTGTAAGTCTGCATCCTGAAGGACACTATATTGAAGAGTTTATTCAGTATAAACATACTTTGGGTTAGTCCTTGATTGTGACTGAATACACATATTTAAAGCTGATAGATTAATAACTACCACAGATTGCCATTTTCTAAACTGTGCTTGATGCTATTGTGGCTTATTGTATCATTTGGGCTAAGGTGATGTGATTGATCTAATCAGTTGTCCTTCCTGGTATACCAAACACGAGATTGCCTAAGAGTCATTAGACACTCAAATCTTAAAGACCAGCTATATCTGGAAGACAACTCTGAGAAGCAATCATTTCTTAAGGGTTCCAAATACAAACAAAAAAAGATACTTACAACAGGCAATATTAAACTGTTAACCCAGGAATTAAACCAAAAACAGTACCAACAACAAAAATAGAAGTGAGAAGGCATTTAAGAGCAAGGTGCAAAGCCAGACTTACAGCTTACCAAAGGCATGTTCTAGGGGAAAAGGGGTCAAAATATCTTAAAAGAAACCACCTGGACACCCTGAACTGATAGCACAGGAAGTAACAAAACAGATGAATGAGGCTCTAGAAAAATTCAAAACAGAAATAATTTCCCAAATAACCACAGAGATGGTGAGCAGAATGAAAGACATGATTAGATACTCTAGAGCAGAAACAGATAAAAAAAATTAGATGAGCTCAGGATCATGATGGAAGCCATGAATGCTGAGCATAGGAAAGAAATGGAAACCATGAAGACACAAGATAGGAAAGAAATGGAAACCATGAAAATACAACATAGGAAAGAAATGGAATCCATGAAAAAGATTCAAACAGATATCCAAGAAATTGAAAACTCTATTGGAAGTATTTGAAGGATAATGAACAAATGGAAAGACAGAATTTCAGATATAGAAGAAAGGATTCTGGTTAGTGACTATGAAAAGAGAGATCTCTTAAAAATAGTAAGGGAGGGCTGGGGATTTAGCTCAGTGGTTTTGCTGCTTGCTGTGCAAGCGCAAGGACCCAAGTTCAATCCCCAGTACCAAAAAAAAAATAGTAAGGGACCATGAGAAATCAATCCAGCAGCTCCTAAATGATACAAAGAAGAATAATAAAAGAGTGATAGGAATCCATGAATAATCAGGAGAAAATACAAATGACATAAAAAAGCTGTTCACAAAATTAATGACAGAAAACTTCCCAAACAGAGGTAAAGAATTTGACACACAGATAACTGATGATATACAACTCCAACTACCTATGATAAAAAAAAAAATCTACACCTAGACATATAATAATCAAGTTCCTGAAAATCCAACAAAAGAAAAAAATACTACTAGTAGTTGGAGAAAAGAAACAAATCACCTACAAAGGAAAACCCATCACAGCAGACTTTTCAACACAAACTCACAAGTCAAGGAGAGCCTGGAGGTATTTCAAGCCCTAAAAGAAAACAATCTACAACCTAGACTGAGGAATCCGGCAAAACTATCTTTAAAAATTGATTGGAAAATAAAATACTTCCACAACAAAGAACACATGAGTAATTTCATGAATATCAAACCAGTACTTGAAAAAATTTTAAACAATGTCTTGGAAAAAGACAATGAAGGTCACAACATAAGGCCCAACAGGGCAAATCCATCAGCCATGGCAAGAAATTAAAAAGAGAGGGAGAAAAAAACCAACAACAGGAAAGTAACATGACAATGATGAGTGAATACATATCTATTATAAGCATCAATGTTAATGGCCTCAACTCACCTAGCAAAAGAAATAGACTGGCAAAATGGATTAAAAAGCAAAATCCAACAATATGTTATATACAGGAAACCCACGTTCTTTACAAAGAAATTCATAGACTGAAAGTAAAAGGATGGAAAACAGTTCTCCATTCAAAAGGAGCCCAGAAAAAAGCAAGGGTAGCTATCTTATTTGCAGACAAAGTAGATTTCAAACCAAACTAAGAGACAAGGAAGGTTACTACAGCCTTGTAAAGGGAACAACCCAAAAGGAAGAGATCACAATCATAAGTATATATGCACCAAATACTAATTACCACAACTACACAAAACAAATATTAGTGGACATGAAAAACCAAATAAGCACTAATACAACTGTAGTGGGGGGCCTCAATACCCCTCTATTACAAATAGACAGATCATCTAGACAAAAACTCAACAATGAAATACTGGAACTGAACCAAGCTTTTGAAGAAATGGATTTAATAGATGTCTGCAGAGTATTCCATCCCAGAAAATCAGAACATTCACTCTTTCCAGCTTCACATGGGTCATTCTCCAAACTAGACCACATGCTAGCTCAAAGAGCATATTTAAGTAAATGCAAAGGAATTGAAGTTTTTGCATGTATATTATCAGATCATAGTGCAATTAAACTGGAGATTAATAGCATAAAAACCTGCAAGAACTTCACAAACATATAGAAATTGAATAACACTCTCCTGAGCAAAGAATGGGTCACAGAGGAAATTAAAGAAAAACCTAGACAGTTTCTACAATTAAATGATGATGCCAATACAACATACAGGAATTTATAGAACAAAATGAAAGCACTTCTATGAGGGAAATTCATACCAGTGAATGTCCACACTGGGAAAATAGAGCAAGCTCAAATAAAAAACCTAATGCTGAATTTTATGTGCCTAGAGAAAAAGAGCAAGACAAATATAAATCTCATACAAGGGAACAAACTATAAAGATCAGAGAAGAAATCAATGCAATGAAGACTAAGAGAATTATACAAAAAAATCAATGAATTCGAAAGGTTGGATTTTTGAAAGAATAAATAAAATGGATAAACCCTTAGCCAATCTTATCAAAAAAGGAAAGAAAAGGCTCAAATTCATGCAATTAACAGTGAAAAAGGTGAAGCACAAAAGATCAGCAAAAATCCAGAGGATCATGAATACTTACTTCAAGAATCTGTACTCTAATAAGATAGAAAACTCAGAAGAAATAGACAGATTCCTATGTACATATGAATTACCAAAGTTGAACAAAGAAGATATAAAAGTTTAAACACGACAATTAGTGAAGTTGAAAATGTAATAAAAAAATTTACCAACAAAGAAAAAGCCAGGTTTCTGATGGATTCACTGCTGAATTCTACAAGACATTTAGAGAGGAACTGCTGCCACTACTCCTTAAACTCTTCAATGAAATTGAAAGTGAAGCAATACTTCCAAATTCATTCCTGGAAACAAGTGTTACTTTGATTCAAAAAGCAGATTAAGACCCAATCAAAAAAGAGAACTACAGGCCAATCTCTTTAATGAACATAGGTGTGAAACTAGTCAACAAGATACTGGCAAACAGAATTCAGAGGGTCATCAAGATGATACACCCTAACCAAGTTGGATTTATCCCAGGGATGGAAGGATGGTTCAACATTTGTAAATCAATAAATGCAACACACTATATTAGCAGAGTCAAGGACAAAAACCATATGATCATCTCAATAGATGTAGAAAAAGCACTTGACAAAATCCAAAACCCTTTCATGATAAAAACCCTACAAAAATTAGACTAGATGTTTTCTACCTCAATTTGGTAAAGGCTATCTATGTGAAACCCACAGCTAACATCATACTAAGTGGTCAAAAACTAAAATGTTTCATGCTAAAATCAGGAATAAGACAAGGATGTCCACTATCACCACTCCTGTTCAATATATTTCTGGAAACATTAGCCACAGCCATTAGAAAGAGGAAAAATAAAAGGAATAAAAATAGGAAAGGAAGAAGATAAACTGTCATTATTTCTTGATGATATGATACTCTACATAGAAGACCCAAAAAACTGTACCAAAAGACTTTTAGACTTAATTGACAGATTCAGTAGAGTAGCTGGATACAAGGTCAAAACTCAAAAGTGAATATCCTTCTTGTACACAAATAACCAACTCACTGAGAGAGAAATAACGGAAACAATTCCTTTCACAGTAGCATCCAAAAGATGATATATCTAGGAATCAATGTAATGTAGGAAGCAAAAGACCCCTACCCTGAAAACTACTGCACTCTGAAAAGAGAGACCAAACAGGATATAAGAAAATGTAAAGACATCCTTTGCTCCTGGGTAGGAAGTACCAACATAGTGAAAATGGCCATACTTCCAAAGCTGTTATATAGATTCAGTGCAATCTTGATGGAAATCCCAACAGTATATTTCACAGAGCTAGAGAAAACAATCCAAAGATTCATTTGGAACAAGAAGAGACCTAGAACAACAAAAGCAATTCTAGGCAACAGAGACATGACAGGGGGTATCACAATTCCCAACTTGAAAGTATGCGACAAAGCCACTGTGATAAAAGCAGCATGGTACTGGTAAAGAAACAGCCCTGAGGATCAGTGGAATAAATTACAAGATGCAAAAACAACTCCAGACATACTCAACTACCTCATCTTTGACAAAGGACCCAACCATCATCACTGGAGGAAAAAAAGTCTCTTCAATAAGTGGTGTTGGAAAAGCTGCATTTCAACCTGCCAAAAATTAAAACTAGATCCCTATCTTTCACCATGCATTAAAGATCTAAGTATTAAAACAGAAACAATAAATTTGCTGAAAGATAAGTTAGGTAGAACTCTCAAAGTCATTGGCATAGGAAAAGACTTTATGAACAAATCCTCAGTAGCATGGAAACTAGCACAAAGAATCAACAGCTGGGATCTCATCTTATTAAAAATCTTCTGCACTTCAAGAGAAACCACCAACACAGCTAAGAGACAACCTACAAGGTGGGAAATAATTTTAGCAGCTGTACCTCAGACAAAGGTCTACTATGTACAATATATAAAGAACTCAAAAATATCAGACCCCCTAAATATAAAGACACAATTCAAAAATGGGCATCTGAAATGAACAGACATTTCTCAGATCAAGAATTAAATGCAGCAAATAAATATATGAAAAAATGTTCAACATCACTGGTCATTTGAGATATGCAGATGAACACAACACTGAGATTTCAGCTCACCCCAGAAAAAATGGCTGCTATCAAGAAATCAACCAACAACAAATGCTGGTGGGGCTGTGGGGAGAAAAAAACCCTTCATTGTTGGTGGAAGTGCAGTCTGGTGCAACCACTGTGGAAATCAATATAGGATGCCTCCAAAAACTAGGATTAGATGTCCCATTTGACCCAGCTATTCCTCTGCTGGTGATCTTTACAAAAGAATTAAAACAATCATACCACAGAGACATAAGCACACCTATGTTTAGAGTGGCACAGTTTGTAAAAGCTAAAACTTGGAAACAGCCCAATTGCCCATCAATGGGAGACTGGATAAAGAAGATTTGGTTTTCTCTATAATGGAGTACTACTCAGCCATAAAGAACAAGAAACTGGAGACATTTATAGCTAAATGCATGCACATTGAGGCTGTACTCTTAAGTAAAATAAATAGAACAGACGTGTAAATACCAAATAGTTTTTCTGGTGTGAAATACTAATATTGTAAATAAGGTCCAAAATGTATAATTGATAATGTGAAATAGGACAAAAATGTCTAAAGGAGTAGGGGAATTGGGAAAGGTAGGGGAAAGAAAAGAAGGGAAAAGTAAAATTATGAGAAAAGGAAAAAAATGGAAACAAAGTGTAAATAGGGAAGGGTGGAGGGGGTGAAGGGAGGGCAGGGGAGTGGGGAAAAAATAAGAATCAAGATACGTCATGTAAAGGTACAAGACCTCAATGATGAATGTAACTGTATTATATACCTAAAATGTACCAATAAACTTGACAAAAAAAAAACCTTAATGTAGGAGGGGTTTATTTTCGGTCATAGTTTTCAGAGGAATAAGTCTATGGGTTATTTTTTTTTTTAGCTCCATGTCAAAATGACATGGTGAAAGGACATAGCAGAGGAATGCTGCTCATCCTGTAGCAACCAAGAAGTAGAGAGATAGAAGAAAAGAGTGAGGGACAAGAATATACCTTTCTAGGTCATGCCCCAGTGGCCTCCCTCCTCTGACTGGACCCCTCCAAACATGAGATTTTTGTGGGACATTTTAAATCTAAACCATAACATAATGGGAAAGATATGTCATACAAATAGCAACAAAGGAGATGAAGCATGGGTGCAGTGGTATTGAACATAGTAAACTTTGAAACAGAAAAGTTTTTAGAGCCAAAGATGGGAATTTTGTAATGATAAAGAATGAATGTATTGGTCGCACGGAACACATGCTGATTCAGCCTGCTGCAGACAGACAGGTCTGTGCATGCCCTAGCAAAGTCCTGAGTCACGCAGAAGACAGCTAATCACCCTGCTGTAGACAGGCAGGTCTGCCCATGCCCTACCGAGGTCCTGAGTCATGCGGAAGACACCGAATCACCACACTGCAGACAGACAGCCACCTAATTCCACACTACAAAGACACAGAGGACACCAGACCACCAGACCAAGGTACTGAGCCCCACTGTTCCTGGCCCAGAGGTAGGAGCATCTGAGCCATCGTCCCACTGCTCCTGGTCCAGAGGAAGGGGTTTCCCAGTCACCATCCCTCCCGCTGCTCCCAGCCCAGAGGAAAGGGCTTTTGGACCACCTTCTGTCCTGCTGCTCCTTGCCCAGAGAAAGGGGTTTCTGAGCCACCATCCCACTGCTCCTGGTCCAGAGGAAGGGATTTCCCAGCCACCATCCCTCCAGCTGCTCCCAGCCCAGAGGAAAAGGCTCTTGGGTCATCATCCCTACTGCTGCTCCCAGGCCTTGTCCCACCTCACCCAGCTCAGAGGAGGTAATCCCTGCAGGGGCTAACAGCCCCCCGCCCCAGTCAAAATGAGAAAACATGTAAATAAGTCTCAAAACCAGACTTCCAGATCATCTACAGCAATCCCAAAAGGAAATGAGATGGAACACTCTGATACTCAACAACCTGGGCCCACTGAGCTGTCAACAAAAGGGGATCTGGAAAAAATGAAATCAGAAATAATTTCTCAGATAACAGGAGAAATTGTGCCCCTAGTGCAAGACATGATTAATAAATCTAGAGAGGAGCTGAGGAACATGATGGAATCCCAACATAAGAAACAAATGAAATCCATAAAACAGATGCAAATAGATTTCCAGGACATGAAAAACTCCATTGAAAGTCTACACAGCAGAATGAGCCAGTGCGAGGACAGAATTTCAGATATAGAAGATAAGATTGCAATTAGTGACCAGGAAAAGAAAAATTGCTTCAAAATTATAAGGGAACATGAGAAATCAATCCAGCAGCTGCTAGATGATGCAAAGAAGAATAACATCAGACTGATTGGGCTCAATGAAGAAACAGGAGAGAGTGGAGATGACATAAAAAACCTCTTCACAGAAATAATGGCAGAAAACTTTCCAAGCAGGGGGAAAGAGCTTGACATACAGATAAGTGAGGCATATAGGACTCCAAATAGCCTTGATCAAAAAAAATCTACACATACGCATATAATTGTTAAGATTCCAAAAGCACAACAGAAGAACAAAGTTCTCCAAGCAGTCAGAGAAAAGAAACAAATCACATACAAAGGAAAGCCCATCAGAATCACAGCAGACTTCTCAACACAAACCATCAAGGCAAGAAGAGCTTGGAGTGACATATTCCAAGCCCTAAAAGAAAACAGCCTCCAACCCAGATTGATGGACCCGGCAAAACTATCTTTCAAAATGGATGGAGAAATAAGATACTTTCACGACAAAGAGCAGCTTAGGGACTTTGTGAATACCAAACCAGCACTCCAAAGAATTTTACACAATATCCTAGGAACAGACATTGAGAATCACAACCCCAGGAAGCAAAGCAGAATGAACCCATCTGGCATGACAAGAAATTAAATGGAAAGGGGGAGAACCCAACAAAAAGAAAAAGTCATAGCAATGACAAGTCAATACGTCTCAGTTATAACCATCAACGTTAATGGTCTCAATTCACCAATCAAAAGACATAGACTGGCAGAATGGGTCAAGAAGCAAAATTCAACAATATGCTACAAGAAACACACTTAATTCAAAAGGAAACTCATAGACTGAAAGTTAAAGGGTGGAAAACAATACTGCATGGGACAGGAACCCCAAAAAAAGCAGGAGTAGCTATCCTCTTGGCAGATCAAGTAGATTTCTAACCAACACTGATTAAGAGAGATGAAGAAGGACTCTACATCCTTGTAAAGGGAAGAATCCAAGAGGAAGAGATGACAATCATAAATATCTATGCACCAAACACTAGTGCACCCAACTATATCAAACAAATACTAATGGACATGAAAAGTCATATATGCACTAAACAATTGTAGTGGGGGACCTCAACACCCCACTGTCACAAATGGATAAATCAACTAGACTAAAAATAAGTAATGAAATACTAGAACTCAATCAAACTCTTGAACAAATGAACTTAACAGATGTTTACAGAGTCTTCCACCCCACAAAATCAGAATACACATTCTTCTCAGCTGCACATGGGTCATTCTCCAAAATAGACCACATACTCACACATAGAACATATTTAAGTAAGTGCAAAGCAATTGAAGTTGTCCCCTGTACATTATCAGACCATAGTGCGATGAAATTGGAGATCCATAGCAAAAGAAACTCAAAAAATTTCATAAACATGTGGAGATTGAACAACACACTTCTGAATAACCAATGGGTCACAGAGGAAATTAAAGAAGAAATCAGACAGTTCTTTCAATTAAATGACAATGACAATACAAAATATCGGAATCTATGGGGCACAAGGTAAGCTGTCTTAAGAGGGAAATTAGTAGCAGTGAGTAATCATATTAGGAAAACGGAATGAGCCCAATCAAACAACCTGATGCTGAACCTCAAGCTTCTAGAAAAAGAAGAGCAGCACAACCCCAAAGCTCATACAAGGGAGGAAATTAAAAAGATCAGAGGAGAAATAAATGCAATGGAGATTAAGAGAATGATACAAAAAAATCAATGAAGCCAAGAGTTGGTTCTTCAAAAGAATCAACAAAATTGACAAACCTTTAGTCAACCTTGTCAGAAAAAGGAAAGAAAAGGCCCAAATCCATGCAATTAGGAATGAAAAGGGTGAAATTACAACAGACCTAGCAGAAATACAGAGCATCATCAATACCTACTTCCAAAACCTATACGCCAATAAGATGGAAAACACAGAAGAAATGGACAGATTCCTAGATACACATGAATTACCAAAGTTGAATGAAGAAGACCTAAAAATTCTGAACAACCCAATATCAACCAATGAAATTGAAAATATAATTAAAAACTTATCAACTAAGAAAAGACCAGGCCCTGATGACTTCACTGCTGAATTCTACAAGACATTTAGAGAGGAACTGCTGCCACTACTGTTTAAACTCTTCAATGAAATTGAAAGGGAAGCAATACTCCCAAATTCATTCCTGGAAGCAAGCATCACCTTGATCCCCAAAGCAGAGAAAGACCCAACTGAAAAAGAGAACTATAGGCCAATCTCACTAATGAACATAGTTGCAAAAATCCTTAATAAGATAATGGCAAACAGAATGCAGAAGATCATCAAGAAGATCATACACCTGATCAATTGGGATTCATCGCAGGGATGCAGGGATGCAGGGATGGTTCAATATACGAAAGTCAATTAATGTAATACACTATATCAATAGAGCCAAGGACAAAAACCATATGATTATCTCCATAGATGCAGAAAAAGCATTTGACAAAATCCAACATGCATTTATGATAAAAACCCTATAAAAATTGGAATAGATGGTCTCTACCTCAAACTGATAGAAGCCATCTATGAAAAACCAACAGTCAATATCATACTAAATGGTCAAAAACTGAAATCCTTCACACTCAAATCAGGAACAAGACAAGGATGTCCACTATCATCACTCTTGATCAATATCGTTCTGGAAACATTAGCCATGGCAATTAGACAAGAGAAAGAAATAAAAGGAATAAAGATAGGAAATGAAGAAGTCAAATTGTCATTATTTGCAGATGACAGGATAATCAATACAGAAGACTCCGAGAATGCCACCAAAAGTCTTCTAGACTTAATAAGCTTAATAAATTCAGTCAAGTAGCTGGTTACAAGGTCAACACACAAAAATCAATAGCTTTCCTCTACACAAATGACAGACTCATTGAGAGAGAAATAGGGCAAATAATTCCTTTCCCAGTAGCATCCAAAAAACTGAAATACCTAGGAATCATCCTAATGAAAGAAATCAAAGACCTCTTCTCTGAAAACAGTGGCACTCTGAAAAGAGAAATTGAAGATGATATTACAAAATGGACAGACATCCCCTGCTCCTGGGTAGGAAGGATTAATATAGTGAAAATGGCCATACTTCCAAAACTGCTATGTAGATTGAATGCAATTCCAATTGAGCTCCCAGCAGCATACTTCATGGACCTTGAGAAAACAAACTAAAAATTCATTTGGAACAAGAAGAGGCCCAGAATAGCAAAAGCAATTGTAGGTAACAGAGACATGGCAGGAGGTATCACAACACCCAACCTGCAACTATACTACAAAGCTACTGTGATAAAAACAGCATGGTACTGACAAAGAAACAGACTTGAGGACCAGTGGAACAGGTTAAAAGATGCAGAAACAACTCCAGACACACTCAGCCATCTCATCTTCAACAACGGAGCCAAACACCCTCACTGGAGGAAACATAGCCTCTTTAATAAATGGTGCTCAAAAAATTGGTCTTCAACTTGCCAAAGATTAAAACTAGACCTATATCTCTCACCATGCACTAAACTAAAATCAAAATGGATTAAAAATCTAAATATTAAAATAGAAACTCTGAACCAGTTGGAACAGAGGTTAGGTAGAACCCTTGAAGACATCGGTGTAGGAAAAGATGTTATGAACAAAACCTCAGTTGCCCATGAACTAGCCCAAATCAACAAGTGGGATCTCTTCTTATTAAAAGGCTTCTGCACAGCAAGAGAAACCACCAGCAGTGTTAAGAGACCACCCACAATATGGGAAATAATCTTCACCTGTTTTTCCTCAGACAAAGGTCTACTATCTCAAATCTATAAAGAATTTAAAAAGATCAGACCTCCCAAATTTAAAGACCCAATCCAAAAATGGGCATCTGAAATGAACAGACATTTCTCACACAAAGAAGTAGAAATAGCAAATAAATACATGCAAAAATGTTCAACATCACTGGTCATTCGAGAGTTGCAAATGAAAACAACGCTGAGATTCCACTTCACTCCAGAAAGAATGGCTGCTATCATGAAATCAACCAATAACAAATGCTGGTGGGGCTGTGAGGAAAGAGGAACCCTGCCCCACTGCTGGTGGGAGTCTAGACTGTTTCAAGCACTGTGGAAATCAGTATGGAGATACCTCAAAGAACTAGGACTGGAAGTCCCATTTGACCCTGCTATTCCACTGCTGGCGATCTTCCCCAAAGAATTAAAAGAATCATACCACAGTGATATATGTGCACCCATGTTCATAGCAGCACAGTTTGTAATAGCTAAAACTTGGAAACAGCCCAAATGCCCATCAACTGGAGACTGGATAAAGAAAATGTGTTTTTTTTATAAAATGGAGTACTACTCAGCCAAAAAAATGAGAAATTAGAGACTTTTATAGCTATGTGGATCCACATTGAGGCAATACTCTTAAGTGAAATAAATAGGACACACATGTGTAAATACCAAATAGTTTCTCTGGTGTGAGAAACTGAAAGTGTAAATAAGGACTAAATGTATAATAAGTAATGTGAAATAGGAAGAAAAGGGGCAAAGGGGAAAGAAGTGGGAGGGCTAGGGGAAAGGATAGAAGGGAATGGGATTAATATGAGAAAATGGAAAAATAGGAACAAAATCTTTGTAAATAGGGAGGCCTGGAGGGGTTGAAGGGAGGGCTGGGCAAGGGTGAAAAATAAGAACCAAGAGAGACTATGTAAAGGTCCAAATTTCCAATGATGATTGTCATTATGTTGTATACCTAAAATGTACCAATGATTAGAATGAATAATGGATAATGTAAAATAGGAAGAATAGGTCCAAAAGAGTAGTAGTAGTGGGAGGGGCAGTGGAAAGGAAAGAAGGGATAGGAAAAAATGATGAGAAATGGATAAAATGGAAATAAAATCTTTGTAAATAGGGAAGGGTGGAGGGCGTGAAGGGAGAGCTAGGAATGGGGAAAAAATAAGAACTAAGATGCATTATGTAAAGGTACAATTCCCAATGAGAATTGTAATTGTTTTGTATGCTTACAATGTGCCAATAAAAGAATTTAATACAAAAAAAAGAATGAATGTATTATTACAAAATGATATACATCATGTACATATAGTATATACATACTACATATACAGCAAAGACTCCAAATATAATGAATATATAGTGAATTGATAAAGTGACAGTATTGAGGAAAGAAATAAATATATAAAATAATAATTACAGACATCATTTTCTCACTTCAAAAATAGATAAAGGAAATGTGATTATACACAATAGAATACTACTCTGCCATAAAAAGCATAAACTTGAATCATTTGTAGGAAAATGAATGCCTCTTGAGTCCATAATGTTAAGTGAAGTAAATCAGATTCATAAACTTAAATAGCACATGATTTCTCTTAAATAAAACAGGGAATTAGATCTTTTGAAAAAGGAAAGGGGATGAAGAGATAGTGGAAGGAGAGAAGGGAGGACAAGGGGATGAAAAAATTGAGATGTGTTCTGCACCTGTACCAACTCCTGAAGATGAATTTAATCATTATATACTGCAAACATATACTAATAAAAATAAAATAACATAGGAGAATTGGATCCCTCAAACCCCCACAAAAATTGATAGCACTGGTAGTCATAAAATAAACAAAAATATACACTGGAAATTATAATCCAGTTAGAATAACAAAAATGGAGAAAGCATGCTAGACAATGACTGCAGAATAAATACACTTATATTGGAAAATTCAAAAATGCACAATGAAAGAGTTAGTGGATTAAAAAAAGAGAGTTTAAAAATGTTTTGTGCTGCTAGGGACTGAACCCAGCTACTCATACATTTCAGACAAGGGCTCTGCCAATGAGCTACAACTCTAGCTGCTCCTCAATTTCTGTGTTAAGATAAATGAAAATGGATAAAAAGGAAGGTGAAAATATTCAATAAAATACCAACAACAAAACTCATGCACATATTAAAAGGATTATGTACTGTGATCAAGAATGCTTTATTTCTAGAATGCAAGAATGGTTCCAAATACCCAAGTGTTATACACCACAGTAACAGAATGAAACAATATGACCATCTCAACTGATGCAGGAAAAGGAGGTGTATCAGGAGGAGAGGGAGTAGACCTAGTAGAAACAAAGGAAAAAATTACCTCCAGTAAGAAAAATGTTAAAATAATGAATACCTGTGCGATTGCATAAATCGTAAGTGCTTGTTTTAATCTGTAATAATCATCAGAAATAATGCAAAGATAAGTATTTTTAAAGGGAAATTAGGAGAAAAAATATTGAATTAATTGAAAATAAAATAGAAAAGCAGAAGAAAAGAGCAAAGAACAGTTGAGATAAATGAAAAACTAATAGCAAGTAAAAGGAATTAAAACAAACTTTGTCAATAATGATAATAAATGTAAATATAATGAACACTCTTTCATCAAAATAAAGACTGTCACACATGATTTTTTAAAGGCCCCTATTATATGTTGATAACAGATGCACTTCTGTTATATTAAATGAAAGAGAGAAGTAAAAATTTGTAAGAGGAAGAGGTTTATATGAATACATTCATCTTAAGAAAGTACATGTAGCTATATTACTAACAAAAAAGGATTCAAGATGAACATTATTTTCAGAGACAAAAAATTTTTGAGTTCATTGAAAACATAACCATCTTAAATATGTTCTAATATCAGATGTTCAAGGTATAAAGTAAAAACTTACAGAACTAAAGGAGAAAACAGACAATTCACCTTCTAACTGGATCTTCAGCTTCTCACTCACATAAAAAATTCAGTGAAATTATAGTAGATTTGATCCTTTTGCAGTACACACATTCTTTAAAAAATATGTATGACTTCTGTCTTGTTTCTTAATTTGATAAAATTTTCATATCTTCATGAAGAAATATATGCTGTTTCTATATATACAGACACTGGGGAGCAGACACTCTTTATCAAAAAGAACTAGTTGACATTTAAGAAGTACCCTGTCTATGAACCAGTGTGCAAATTCTTCAAAAAGAGAACATTACAAAACAAATAAGAAAGACTCTTTACTAGGCCATGAAATAATGTAAGATTCTTTAAAAATACAGAGTACATACATATTTTGTGTCCTGAAAAAATGAAAGGAATCTAGAAATCAAGAATAAATATCAAAGATACCCCAAGCCCTTAGAAATTAACCAGTGATCTTCTAAACAACCCATGCACCAACAAAGAAATCATGACAGATTGACATCAGCACGATGGCAGAGTAGGAAGTCCAAACTCTCATCCCTGCACAAAATAATAATAATGATAATGATAAACATTTAACAATTACTCACAGATTAAAAATAGCTCTGTCAGTGATCAGTACAATTAAGGAGCTGTAATAAGCAAGTGAAGAAAGAAACATGAGGTGAAAATAGAAAACAGCCAGTGTTGCCTGCATCAGTCCATCCCCTGGGCCAGAATACTTTGGTTCCCAGAGGTTTCTCTCAGCCATGACTCCCATCAGGGGAAAACAAGAGGTTTTCAGTAGCTTTTTCCATTCAACACTCTGTAGTCTTCTCTAACTCTGAATCCAGTTCACAGAGCTGCCTGCAGTCTCTATGACACCGCATTCACCGGAACTGAGAGCCACTACAGTACATCATCCTCAGAGCAGGAGCCCCCTCTGTGCATCCTGGGGGTTCAATGTAAGTGCTGAACTTCTCCAGACTCAAAGCCACCACAATCTCTCACCCATCCACCTCTACCCCTGGCATTACCACACACATGCCTGTGACTCAAAAGTGAGTCTGCCTCAATGCTTGTGAATCTGTATCCCAGACCCAACACATCCTTAGTCCACCACAGATGAAGGCATTTGCCTACTGAAGCTACTCTGTAAAGTCTGGAAGGAGTGACTGCTCCTTCAAACGTTTAGACATCAACAAAAGGATACAAGGAACACACTCAAAGAAAAAAATTATCATATCATCAAAGGAACAATAAATTTATAGTGATTGTGTCCAAAGACATGGAGGGTTATGAATTGCCTAATAAGAAATTCAAAATAATTTATTTAAAGAAGCTCTGCAGAAGACAACTCAAGACCACAAAACACAATGTATGAACAAAACAATAAGCTCGATAGAGACATTATAATGGAAGAAAAAGAAATAAAAAAATTCTGATGTTGCAAAAAATGAATGAAATGAAAAATTCAATAGAAAGCAAGAAAAGTGGAATCCATAAAACTTCAAAAAGAAGCAGCACCCATTATTCATAGAGGCACAGTTTTTAGTAGCTAAAAGTTAGAAACAGCCTAATTGCCCACAAACTAGAGACTTGATAAAGAATATGTGTTTTTTAAAAAATAAAATGGAGTACTACTCAGCCATAAACAATATGAAACTAAAGACATATACAGCTAAATGGATGCACATTGAGGCCATACTCTTAAGTGAAATAAACAGGACACTCATGTTTAAATATCAAATAGTTTCTCTGGTGTGAGAAACTGAAAATGTAAATAATTATCACAATGTATAACTGATAATGTGAAATAAGAAGAAAAGGGGTAAAAGGGAAGGGTAAGTGGGAGGGGTATGGGAAAGGAAAGAAGGGGAAAGAATAAATATGAGAAAAGGAAAAAATGGATACAAAGTCTTTGTAAAGAAGGAGGAGCAGAGGGGTTGAAGTGAGGGCAGGGGAATGGGGAAAAAATAAGAACCAAGAGAGATTATGTAAAGGTACAAATTTCCAATAATGAATGTCACCATATTATATACCTAAAATGTACCAATAAAATTAATGAATTAAGAAAAAGAAGTAGTAAACTTGAAGATAGGTAATTCAGTATTATCTAGCCACAGTAAAAAATGTTAAAAAATGGAAATAGTAAAGAATGTCTTCCAGACTTCTGGGATATTGTTAAGCAAACTAAAATATGCATCATGGGTGTCTCAGAAGGAAAGCAAGAGAGAAGGGGCAAAAAGCTTATTCAAAGAAATAATAACTAAAACTTTTCCAAGCTGGAAGAAGGAAAAAAACATACAGATTCAAGGGCTCCAAATAGGATAAATACAATGTACCCAAAGGTATATTACAAATAAATTTTAACAATTCAAACACAAAGCCAGAGTTTTAGAATCAGAAAAGGGAATGCAAATCATCACAAGTATAAGATTCCTCCCCCCAATAATACTACAAGCAGATTTCTCAGCAGAAATCTTGTGGTCCAGGAAAGAGTAGGATGCCATATCAATATTTGGAATGGATAAAACTACCAATCTAGAATTCTATCTTTTAAAAATGAGAGGGAACTACTGGTGGAAATATAAACTAATAGCCATTATGGAAAACAGTATTGAGGTTTATCAAAAATGAAAAATACAAAACCATATAATCCCATAATTCCATTTCTGCTTATATACCCAAAAGAATTAAAATCAGAACTGTCAAGAAATACTTACATTTTTGTGTTCACTATTGCATTATTCACAATAGCCATGACACAGAAATAATGTAAATGTTCTTTGACAGATGAACTGATAAAATATGATTACAGATTTGAGGATGTATTCATCAGCTTTGTGTCACTATAATGAAATACCAAGGAAAGAGTATCAGAGACCCCAGCAGCAGATCCCAATTTCCTCCTTGGTGATATGATGCATAGCAAGAAGAAAAATGTAGAATTAAAGAGACAGAGATGGGGAACTGGGATGACCAGTGCTTGAGCAAGCAAAGGCCCTGAACAGCTAGAACCATCACTATTTATTGGTGATATAATCATTGCTGAATTGGAATGGGTGGCTATGTGTGGTTGCCAGGGATATGTTGCTGATGCAGGCAAGGCTTGTAAAAAAAGAGACAAAGCATTCTTGGGTTAGGATGGGAATGGAATTTGGATAAGAGTCACTCTGACCTCGGTTGTATGTTATATCATATGCTTGGGTCAGACTCACTTCTTAAAGTAAGCCAATTCTGGGGTTAATTCTTTATAGCCTGCACTGTTTATAACTTGCTTTGAGCATAATCAATGGGGTTGTCCCCCACATAAGGGTTTTATTTTGGCTCATGGTTCTGGTTATTTCTAGTTCATGTTGGCATCCCCATACCTTTGGGCCTCTGGCAAAGATAGCACATCATGCTGGAGTATGTGATGAAACAAACCACTTACATTATGAGGCAAGAATCAAAAGAGAAATAAGAAAAGAATACAATTCCACCATCCTTTTCAGGAAAATAACCCCAACGACCTACAGAACCCCCATGAAACCCACCTGTTAAAGGTCCATAGCATCTCTCAATAGTGCCAGTCTAGGAAACAAGCTTTATGGATCTTTGCACACTCTCATCAGAACCATAGCATGCAGAGATGAATGGGAGTGAAATACTAACATTTTTAACAACAGGGGCAGAGCTGGAGAACATTATGCTAAACAAAATAAGCAAAACACAGAAAAGAAAGAGGAAGCTGCATAATTTCACTTACACGTAAATTAAATAAAGAGTCAAAATCATAGAAGCAGAGAGTAAGCTGCTGGTTGTCAAGAGGAGGAGAGGTGAAGTGAAAGGGAAATGGCATGATGTTGTCTAAAAAGTTCAAAGTTTATACAAAATGTATACTTTCAGAGATCTAATATCTAGTACAGTGTCAATAGTTAACACTATTTTGTATAGTATAACTTCTAAAAGAATGGGGATCATGTATTGAATCTTCTCAACACATATGCACACACAAACACACAATGTTAACTGTGTTAGGTAATGAATATGTTCAATAGTTTGAATATGGTGGCTATTTTGCAACATATATGTATATAAAATACAAAATTGTACACCTCATATATGTACAACTTTACATTTTAGTGATATTTTGATACACATATGGAACTAAAAACTAAAAACCTGTGGAATTTTGTCACCAGCAGACTTGTATTACAAAAAAAATAGAATTTTTTGAATTGAATAAAAACATTCTAAACAATAATATAAAAGCATTTAAAAACATAAAACTCACTGGTAAATGTAAATATGTAGACAAATACAGAATAATTTCACATTGAAATGATGGTATGAACACTTCCTTTACCCATAATATAAAGTTAGAAGAGAGAAATTTGTTAATAAATAAGACAGTATGAAAAGAAGTAAATTGTGACTTCAGAAACACAAAATATTAACTGGGAGTAAAAGTACAGGTGTTTGGATGCAACAGAAGTTACGTTGTTGTCAAGTTTTAAAAGACAGTTATAACTGCAAAATATTTTATACAACCTTCATGTTACAAAAGGAAAAATATATACTAGATACAAAAAGAGAAAAGAATCAAAGAAAATCACTATAAAAAACCAACTAACAAAAGAAGACAAGGAAAGGAAGAGAGTATAAAGTAATTGAAAAAGAGAAAAAACAAGAAAGTGATAATAGAAAGTCCTCACCTATCAATGATTACTTCAAATGCAAATGGATTAAATGATATGATCAAAATATGTAGATTAATTGAATGGGGTTAAAAAAAGAGAAAGGAAGATTCAGCAATATACTGTCTCAAAGAGACTCTTTCTTGATGTAAGAAGAGTCATGGGCTGTAACTGAAGGACTACAAAAGTACTCCATGAGAATAGTAACCAGAAAAACAAGAGGTGATCACTGCACATTGTCTACAAATATTGAAGTGTTACACTGTATCCCACAAATACTTTAAGATTATTTTGACAATTAAAATAACAATTGCAATTAAGAGACAATATTTGACAATTAAAAGAAGGACTGATGATGCAGGTAACAAAAAATAAAGAGTAAGTAAAAAACTGTCTAGAGAAAAACAAGGTAGAAAGTCATTATATAATGATAAAACTGTCAATTCAAAATGGAGATGTAAAATGAATAAATATATAATTCAACATTGGAGAAGCTACGTATATGATGCAAATAATGACAGATCTGAAGAGTAGTGCATTAATAGTAGGATACTTCAATATCCCACATTCAATAACGATAGAACATCAAAACCGAAAATCAATAAACATTTGATTTGAACTACACTCAGACTAAATGAACCTGGGAGTTATAGAACATAGCATCAAATGGCAGAAGGACACACATTCTCTTCAAACACATCTCTTAGATAAATCACTCTTAGGTCAGAAAACAATTCTTAACAAGTTTAATAACATCAGAAACATTCCAAGTATGTTTTCTTCTCACAATGGGATGAAACTAGAAACGAATAATGAAAAGAAAACAGAAAAACTCATAAATCATAGACAAGAACCAGTAACTCAAAATGAAAATTATACAGGATGAGTCAGGTGGAACACGCCGAATTAGCCTGTGCCCCAGCAACAATCCACTGGACACCACCCCCACCCGCTCCTCTGTACAGCCACCTGCTTCCACAGTACAAAGACCCAGAGGACACTGGACCACCAGACCACTGCACTGAGTCCTGCCACTCCCAGGCAAGAGGTAGGGGCTTCTGAGCCACCATCCCACTGCTACTGGTCCAGAGGAAGGGGCTTCCCAGCCACCATCCCTCCCGCTGCTCCCAGCCCACAGGAAAGGGCTTTTGGGCCATCATCCCTACTGCTGCTCCATGCCCCTGTTCCACCTCTCCCAGCTCAGAGGAGGTAATCCCTGCAGGCGTAAACAGCCCCCTACCCCAGTCAAAATGAGAAAACACATAAATAAATTGCAAAACCAGACTTCCAGATCATCTACAGCAACCCCAAAGGGAAATGAGATGGAACACTCTGATACTCAACCACCTAGACCCACTGAACTGGCAACAAAAGTGGATATGGAAAAAATGAAATCAGAAATAATTTCTCAGATAGCAGGAGAAATTGTGTTCCTAGTGCAAGACATGATTAATAAATCTAGACAGGAGCTCAGGAACATGATGGAATCCCAACATAGGAAACAAACAGAATCCATAAAACAGATGGAAATAGATTTCCAGGACATGAAAAACTCCATTGAAAGTCTACACAGCAGAATGAGCCAATGCGAGGACAGAATTTCAGATATAGAAGATAAGATTGCAATTAGTGACCTGGATAAGAAAAATTGCTTCAAAATTATAAGGGAACATGAAAACTTCATCCAGCAGTTGCTAGATGATGCAAAGAAGAATAACATAAGACTGATTGAAGTCAATGAAGAAACAGGATTCTTTTAATTCTTTGGGGAAGATTCCCAGCAGTGGAATAGCAGGGTCAAATGGGACTTCCAGTCCTAGTTCTTTGAGGTATCTCCAAACTGATTTCAACAGTGGTTGCACCAGTCTACACTCCCACCAGCAGTGGAGCAGGGTTCCACTTTTCCCACAGCCCCACCAGCATTTGTTATTGGTTGATTTCATTATAGCAGCCATTCTTTCTGGAGTGAAGTGGAATCCCAGCGTTGTTTTCATTTGCACCTCTCGAATGACCAGTTATGTTGAACATTTTTGCATGTATTTATTTGGTATTTCTACTTCTTTGTCTGGGAAATGTCTGTTCATTTCAGATGCCCATTTTTGGATTGGGTCTTTAAATTTGGGAGGTCTGATCTTTTGAAGTTCTTTATAGATTCGAGATAGTAGACCTTTGTCTGAGGAAGAGCAGGTGAAAATTTTTTCCCACATTGTGGGTTGTCTCTTCACACTGCTGGTGGTTTCTCTTGCTGTGCAGAAGCCTTTCAATAAGAAGAGATCCCACTTGTTGATTGTTTGTGCTAGTTCACAGGCAACTGAGGTTTTGTTCATAAAATCTTTTCCTACACTGATGTCTTCAAGGGTTCTACCTAACCTCTTTTCCAACTGGTTCAGAGCTTCTATTTTAATATTTAGATCTTTAATCCATTTTGATTTTAGTTTAGTGCATGGTGAGAGATATAGGTCTAGTTTTAATCTTTGGCAAGTTGAAGCCCAATTTTTCCAGCACCATTTATTAAAGAGGCTATCTTCTCTCCAGTGAGGGTGTTTGGCTCCTTTATCAAAGATGAGATGGCTCAGTGATATATGTGTTCCCATGTTCATAGCAGCACAGTTTGTAATAGCTTAATTTTGGAAACAGCCCAAATGTCAATCAACTGGAGACTGGAAAAAGAAAATGTGGTTTTTGTTAATAAAATGGAGTACTACTCAGCCATAAAAAATAAGAAATTAGAGACATTTATAGCATTGAGGTGATAGTCTTAAGTGAAATAAATAGGACACACATGAATAACTTCTGAATAGTTTCTCCCATGTGAGAAACGGAAAGTGTAAATAAGGACTACGTGTATAATAGGTAATGTGAAATAGGAAGAAAAGGGGCAAAGGGGAAGGAAGTGGGAGGGCTAGGGGAAAGGATAGAAGGGAATGGGATTAATATGAGAAAATGGAAAGATAGGAACAAAATCTTTGTAAATAGGGAGGTCTGGAGGGGTTGAAGGGAGGGCTGGGCAAGGGTGAAAAATAAGAACCAAGAGAGACTATGTAAAGGTGCAAATTTCCAATGATGAATGTCATTATATTGTATACCTAAAATGTACCAATGATTAGAATGAATAATCGATAATGTAAAATAGGAAGAAAAGGTCCAAAGGGGTAGGGGTACTGGGAGGGGCAGGGGAAAGGAAAGAAGGAAAAGGAAAAAATGCTGAGAAATGGAAAAAATGGAAATAAAGTCTTTGTAAATAGGGAAGGGTGGAGGGTGTGAAGGGAGGGCTAGGAATGGGGAAAAAATAAGAACCAAGATGCATTATGTAAAGGTACAATTCCCAATGAGAAATGTAATTTTGTTGTATACCTACAATGTACCAATAAAAAAATTTAATAAAAAAATTTACTACAATAAAAGACACATTGCCATTAATCCTCCTCAGAATACTCCTTCTAGCTTTGGACATATTTTAACCCATCATTCCTGCCATTTTCTGAAGTAATTCTGGAAGTTCTCTTTCTTGAACCTTTAGTTGTGCTAAATGCCTGCCTTGATATGCTAAATCCATTCAAAACCTTTACCTTTCATGCTTATTTTGGACTTAGGGAAGAGCCAGAAGTTGCAGGCTTTCTAGAACTGCTACAGAAAGTGTCAGAATGATGGGATCCATGTGTTCTAAACAAGGGCTATTGACAATGTGTCTTTTACTGTACTGTACTGTACTGTAATAAATTCTTTACTCTAAAAAACAAAAAAAGAAACAGGAGAGTGTGCAGATGACATAAAAAACTCTTCACAGAAATAATGGCAGAGAACATCCCAAGCAGGGGAAAAGAGCTTGACATACAGATAAGTGAGGCATATAGGACTCCAAATAGCCTTGATCAAAAAAAATCTACACATACGCATATAATTGTTAAGATTCCAGAAATGCAACAGAAGAACAAAGTTCTACAAGCAGTCAGAGAAAAGAAACAAATCACATACAAAGGAAAGCCCAGTGGAATCACAGCAGACTTCTCAACACAAATCATCAAGGGAAGAAGAGCTTGGAGTGACATATTCCAAGCCCTAAAAGAAAACAGCCTCCAACCCAGATTGATGTACCTGCAAAACTATCTTTCAGAATTGACGGAGAAATAAGATACTTTCATGACAAAGAGCACCTTAGGAACTTCGTGAATACCAAATCAGCACTCCAAAGAATTTTACACAATATCCTAGGAACAGACATTGAGGATCACAACCCCAGGAAGCAAAGCAGAATGAACCCATCTGGCATGACAAGAAATTAAATGGAAAGGGGGAGAACCCAACAAAAAGAAAAAGTCATGGCAATGGCAAGTCAATACATTTCAGTTATGACCATCAATGTTAATGGTCTCAATTCACCAATCAAAAGAAGTAGACTGGCAGAATGGGTCAAGAAGCAAAATCCAACAATATGCTGCATAAAAGAAACACACTTAATTCAAAAGGAAACTCATAGACTGAAAGTTAAAGGGTGGAAAACAATACTGCATGGGACAGGAACCCCAAAAAAAGCAGGAGTAGCTATCCTCTTGGCAGATCAAGTAGATTTCTAACCAACACTGATTAAGAGAGATAAAGAAGGAAACTGCATCCTTGTAAAGGGAACAATCCAAGAGGAAGAAATGACGATCATAAATATCTGTGCACCAAACAATAGTGTACCCAATTATTTGTATAAAACAAATAATAATGGACATGAAAAGTCATATAGGCACTAATACAATTGTAGTGGGGGACCTCAACACCCCACTGTCACAAATAGATAGGTCAACTAGACTAAAAATAAGGAAGGAAATATTAGAACTCAATCGAACTCTTGAACAAATGAACTTAACAGATGTTTACACAGTTTTCCACCCCATAAAATCAGAATACACATTCTTCTCAGCTGCACATGGGTTATTCTCCAAAATAGACCACATACTCACACATATAACATGTTTAAGTAAGTGCAAAGGAAGTGAAGTTATCCCCTGCATATTATCAGACCATAGTGTGATAAAATTGGAGATCCATAGCAAAAGAAACTGGAAAAATTTCATAAACATGTGGAAATTGAACAACACATTTCTGAATAACCAATGGGTCACAGAGGAAATTAAAGAAGAAATCAGAGAGTTCCTTCAAATAAATGACAAAAACAATACAACATATCAGGAGCTATGGGATGTAGTGAAAGCTGTCTTATGAGGGAAATTCATAGCAGTGAATACACATATTAGGAAAACAGAACGAGTCCAATTAAACAACCTGATGCTGAACCTCAAGCTTCTAGAAAAAGAAGAGCAGCACAACCCCAAAGCTCATACAAGGGAGGAAATTAAAAAGATCAGAGGAGAAATCAATGCAATGGAGACTAAGAGAATGATACAAAAAATCAATGAAGCCAAGAGTTGATTCTTTGAATCAACAAAATTGGCAAACCCTTAGCCAACCATGTCAGAAAAAGGAAAGAAAAGGCCCAAATCCATGCAATTAGGAATGAAAAGGGTGAAATTACAACAGACCCAGAAGAAATCCAGAGGATCATCAATACCTACTTCCAGGACCTATACGCCAATAAGATGGACAACACAGAAGAAATGGACAGATTCCTAGATACATATGAATTACCAAAGTTGAATGAAGAAGACCTAAAAATTCTGAACAACCCAATATCAACCAATGAAATTGAAAATGTAATTAAAAACTTAGCAAATAAGAAAAGCCTGGGTCCTGATGGCTTCACTGCTGAATTCTACAAGGCATTTAGAGAGGGACTACTGCCACTACTGTTTAAACTCTTCAGTGAAATTGAAAGGGAAGCAATATTTCCAAATTCATTCCTGGAAGCAAGCATCACCCTGATCCCCAAAGCAGAGAAAGACCCAATCGAAAAGGAGAACTATAGGCTAATCTCACTAAGGAACCTATATGCAAAAATCCTTACTAAGATACTGGCAAACAGAATGCAGAAGATCATCAAGAAGATCATACACCCTGATCAAGTGAGATTCATCCCAGGGATTCATGGATGGTTCAACATACGCAAATGAATCAATGTAATATCAATAGAGTCAAGTACAAAAACCATATGATTATCTCCATAGACACAGAAAAAGCATTTGACAAAATCCAACAAGCATTTACAATAAAGACTCTACAAAAAATTGGAATAGATGGTCTCTACCTCAAATTGATAAAAGCCATCTATGTAAAACCAACAGCCAGTATCATACTAAATGGTCAAAAACTGAAATCCTTCACACTAAAATCAGGAACAAGGTAAGGATGTCCACTATCACCACTCTTGTTCAATATAGTTCTGGAAACATTAGCCATGGCAATTAGACAAGAGAAAGAAATAAAAGGAATAAAGATAGGAAATGAAGAAGTCAAATTGTCATTATTTGCAGATGACATGATAATCAATATAGAAGACCCCGAGAATGCCACCAAAAGTCTTCTAGACTTAATAACCCAATTCAGTCAAGTAGCTGGTTACAAGGTCAACACACAAAAATCAATAGCTTTCCTCTACATGAATGGCAGACTCATTGAGAGAGAAATAGGGCAAACAATTCCTTTCACAATAGCATCCAAAAAACTGAAATACCTAGGACTCAACCTAACAAAAAAAATCAAAGACCTCTTCTCTGAGAACTATGGCACTCTGAAAAGAGAGATTGAAGATGATATCAGAAAATGGACAGACATCCCCTGCTCCTGGGTAGGAAGGATTAATATAGTGAAAATGGCCATACTTCCAAAACTGCTATGTAGATTGAATGCAATTCCAATTGAGCTCCCAGCAGCATACTTCATGGACCTTGAGAAAACAAACCAAAAATTCATTTGGAGCAAGAAGAGGCCCAGAATAGCAAAAGCAATTGTAGGCAACAGAGACATGGCAGGAGGTATCACAACACCCAACCTGCAACTATACCACAAAGCTACTGTGATAAAAACAGCATGGCACTGGCAATGAAACAGACCTGAGGACCAGTGGAACAGATTAGAAGATGCAGAAACAACTCCAGACACACTCAGCCATCTCATCTTCAACAAAGGAGCCAAACATCCTCACTGGAGAAAAGATAGACTCTTTAATAAATGGTGCTGGAAAAATTGGTCTTCAACTTGCCAAAGATTAAAACTAGACCTGTATCTCTCACCATGCACTAAACTAAAATCAAAATGGATTAAAGATCTAAATAGTAAAATAGAAACTCTGAACCAGTTAGAACAGCAGTTAGGTAGAACTCTTTTTTTAAATTTTTTAATTTTTTTTTGTATTAAATTCTGTTATTGGTACATTGTAGGTATACAACACAATTACATTTCTCATTGGGAATTGTACCTTTATATAATGCATCTTGGTTCTTATTTTTTCCCCATTCCTAGCCCTCCCTTCACACCCTCCACCCTTCCCTATTTACAAAGACTTTATTTCCATTTTTTCCATTTCTCAGCATTTTTTCTTTCCCTTCTTTCCTTTCCACTGCCCCTCCCACTACCCCTACCCCTTTGGACCTTTTCTTCCTATTTTACATTATCGATTATTCATTCTAATAACTGGTACATTTTAGGTATACAACATAATGACATTCATCATTGGAAATTTGCACCTTTACATAGTCTCTCTTGGTTCTTATTTTTCACCCTTGCCCAGCCCTCCCTTCAACCCCTCCACTCCTCCCTATTTACAAAGATTTTGTTCCTATCTTTCCATTTTCTCATATTAATCCCATTCCCTTCTATCCTTTCCCCTAGCCCTCCCACTTCCTTCTCCTTTGCCCCCTTTTTTCCTATTTCACATTACCTATTATACATTTAGTCCTTATTTACACTTTCAGTTTCTCACACCAGAGAAACTATTTGGTATTTACACATGTGTGTCCTATTTATTTCACTTAAGAGTATTGCCTCAATGTGCATCCACTTAGCTATAAATGTCTCTAATTTCTCATTTTTTTGGCTGAGTAGTGCTCCATTTTATAAAAAAACACATTTTCTTTATCCAGTCTCCAATTGATGGGCATTTGAGCTGTTTCCAAGTTTTAGCTATTACAAACTGTGCTGCTATGAACATGGGTGCACATATATCACTGTGGTATGATTCTTTTAATTCTTTGGGGAAGATCCCAGGCAATGGAATAGCGGGGTCAAATGGGACTTCCTGTCCTAGTTCTTTGAGGTATCTCCAAACTGATTTCCACAATGCTTGCACCAATCTAGACTCCCACCAGCAGTGGAGCAGGGTTCCTCTTTCCCCACCACCTCACCAACATTTGTTATTGTTTGATTTCTTTATAGCAGCCATTCTTTCTGGAGTGAAGTGGAATCTCAGCGTTGTTTTCCTTTGCATCTCTTGAATGACCAGTGATGTTGAACATTTTTGCATATATTTATTTACTATTTCTACTTCTTTGTCTGAGAAATGTCTGTTCATTTCAGATGCTCATTTTTGGGTTGGGTCTTTAAATTTGAGAGGTCTGATCTTTTGAAGTTCTTTTTAGATTCGATATAGTAGATCTTTGTGTCGGGAAGAGCAGGTGAAAATTTTTTCCCACATTGTGGGTTGTCTCTTCACACTGCTGGTGGTTTCTCTTGCTGTGCAGAAGCTTTTTAATAAGAAGAGATCCCATTTGTTGATTGTTTGTGCTAGTTCACAGGCAACTGAGGTTTTGTTCATAAAATCTTTTCCTACACTGATGTCTTCAAGCGTTCTACCTAACCTCTGTTCCAACTGGTTCAGAGTTTCTATTTTAATATTTGGATCTTTAATCCATTTTGATTTTACTTTAGTGCATGGTGAGAGATACAGGTCTAGTTTTAATCTTTGGCAAGTTGAAGCCCAATTTTTTGAGCACCATTTATTAAAGAGGCTATCTTTCCTCCAGTGAGGGTGTTTGGCTCCTTTGTCGAAGATGAGATGGCTGAGTGTGTCTGGCGTTGTTTCTGCATCTTCTAATCTGTTCCACTGGTCCCCAAGTCTGTTTCTTTGCCAGTACCATCCTGTTTTTATCACCGTAGCTTTCTAGTATAGTTGCAGGTTGGGGATTGTGATACCCCCTGCCATGTCTCTGTTACCTAGAATTGCTTTTGCTATTCTGGGTCTCTTCTTGCTCCAAATGAATTTTTGGATTATTTTCTCGAGGTCTCTGAAGTATGCTGCTGGGATCTCAATTGGAATTGCATTAAATCTATATAGCAGTTTTGGAAGTATGACCATTTTCACTTTATTAATCCTTCCTACCCAGGAGCAGGGGATGTCTGTCCATTTTCTGATATCATCTTCAATCTCTCTTTTCAGAGTGTCATAGTTTTCAGAGAAGAGGTATTTGATTTCTTTCATTAGGATGATTCCTAGATATTTCATTTTTTTGAATGCTATTGTGAAAGGAATAATTTGCCCTATTTCTCTCTCAGTGAGTCTGTCATTCATGTAGAGGAAAGCTATTTATTTTTCTGTGTGGACCTTGTACTACTTGACTGAATTTGGTTATTAAGTCTAGAAGACTTTTGGTGGAGAGTTAGGTAGAACTCTTGAAGACATTGGTGTAGGAAAACATTTTATGAAGAAAACTTCAGTTGCCCATGAACTAGCACAATCAATTAGTAAGTGGGATCTCTTCTTATTAAAAGGCTTCTGCACAGCAAGAGAAACCACCAGCAGTGTGCAGAGACAACCCACAATGTGGGAAAAAATCTTCACTTGCTCTTCCTCAGACAAAGGTCTACTATCTCAAATCTATAAAGAACTTCAAAAGATCAGACCTCCCAAATTTAAAGACCCAATCCAAAAATGGGCATCTGAAATGAACAGACATTTCTCAGACAAACAAGTAGAAATAACAAATAAATTCATGAAAAAATGTTCAACATCACTGGTCATTCGAGCGATGCAAATGAAAACAATGCTGAGATTCCATTTCTCTCCAGAAAGAATGGCTGCTATAATGAAATCAACCAATAACAAATGCTGGTGGGGCTGTGGGGAAAGAGGAAACCTGTTCCACTGCTGGTGGGAGTGTAGACTGGTGCAACCACTGTGGAAATCAGTATGGAGATACCTCAAAGAACTAGGACTGGAAGTCCCATTTGACCCTGCTATTCCACTGCTGGGCATCTTCCCAAAGTATTAAAAGAATCATACCACAGTGATATATGTGCGCCCATGTTCATAGCAGCACAGTTTTTGATAGCTAAAACTTGGAAACAGCCCAAATGCCCATCAACTGGAGACTGGATAAAGAAAATGTGGGGTTTTCTTGTGAAATGGAGTACTACTCAGCCATAAAATATTAGAAATTAGAAACATTTATAGCTAAGTGGATGTACATTGAGGTCATACTCTTAAGTGAAATAAATAGGACACACATGTATAAATACCGATTAGTTTTTCTGGTGTGAGAAACTGAAAGTGTAAATAAGGACTAAAATGTATAATAAGTAATGAGAAATAGGAAGAAAAGTGGCAAAGGGGAAGAAGTGTGAGGGCTAGGGGAAGGGATGGAAGGGAATGGGATTAATATGAGAAAATGGAAAAATAGGAACAAAATCTTTGTAAATAGGGAGGAATGGAGGGGTTGAAGGGAGGGCTGGGCAAGGGTGAAAAATAAGAACCAAGAGAGACTATGTAAAGGTCCAAATTTCCAATGACGAATGTCATTATGTTGTATACCTAAAATGTATCAATGATTAGAATGCATAATCAATAATGCAAAATAGGAAGAAAAGGTCCAAAGTGGTAGATGTAGTGGGAGGGGCAGTGGAAAGGAAAGAAGGGAAAGAAAAAATGCTGAGAAATGGAAAAAATGGAAATAAATTCTTTATAAATAGGGAAAGGTGGAAGGTGTCAAGGGAGGTCTAGGAATTGGGAAAAAATATGATCCAGGATGCATTATGTAAAGGTACAATTCCCAATGAGGAATGTAATTGTGTTGTGTACCTAAAATGTACCAATAAAAGAATTTAATTTAAAAAAGCACAGAAAATTATACAAGACTTTTAAAAGACTTTTATGTAGAGATGAAAAAAAATCTTCAAAAAAGAAGGAGGTTTATAGCAATAAATACCTATATTAAAAAGAAGAAAAAGCTTCAAATAAATAACCTATTATATAATTCAAGGAAATGGAAAAATAAGACAGACAACCTAAGGCCAAAAATCAGGAGAAGGAAGAAAAGAATAACGATGAGTAGAAATAAGTGAAATAGTGAATAGAAAACAATAGAAAAGATCAATGAAATTAAGAGTTGGTTGTTTGAAAAGATAAATGAAAATGACAACTTTTAGCTAGATTAAAGGAGAAAAAGAAGACTCAAATAAATAAAATCAGAAGTAAACAGACATCTCAAAAGTTAAAAGGACCCTTGGGGATTATTATAGAAAATGCATACCACTAAGTTAGATCACCTAGAAAAAAATGAATTCACCACTTCTGTTCAACAAAGTACTGGAAGACTGAGCAATTAGGCAAGAAAAGGAAATAAAATGCATCCAAACTGGTGAGAAAAAAGTAAAATGGTTTATGCAGATGGCATGATTTTAATTGTAGAATATCCTAAAGATTTCATCCAAAAACAATGAGAAATTACATATGGAAATGTTAGGGTAGAACCAGTTAATTAAAATTATAAGAAAAATAAAGTTCACTGCATCCTCACTGGACAAAAATGATAGCTATAATAAATTCATTAAAGTTGCAGAATATGAAATTAAGAAGTGAAAATTTATAACGTTTCATACACTAGCAATGGACTCTCAGAAAAGCAAATTTACAATCCAATTTGTAATAGTATTAAAAATATATAAAGTGTGTAGGGACAAATGTAACCAAGCAAATGAAAAAATTATACACTGAAAACTGTAAGACACTGATTAAAGTAATTGAAGAGGACAGAAATAAATAGAAAGATATTTTGTATTTATAGATAGAAAGAATTAATTTTTTTGAATGTTCATACTACCCAAGTGATCTGTAAATTTGTGCAACCCCCATCAAAATTCCTAGTATATTTTCACAGAAATTTAAATAGAATCTGCCTATCTGTAAGTAGTGAATCCATTTCATAGAACTTGTTGCATTAGAGTGTACCATGTCTCATCAGACTCAGGCAAATCAGCAACCAGGCCACAGCAAGCCTGCTTCACAAACTACGTTTCCATATATCAGCAATAGATAATTAGAAAGTGAAATTTGAAAATACCATTTAACATTGGGCATGGTGGCGCATGCCTATAATCCCAGCACTCAGGAGGCTGAGGCAGGAGGATTGCCATGAGTTCAAGGCCAGCCTGGGATACATAGTGAGTTCAAGGCCAGCCTGAATGATAAAGTGAGACTCTGTCTCAAAAAAGGAAAAAAAAAAAAGAAAATACCATTTAAAATAGCATAAGCCATCAAATATCGAGGAATAGATGTACTAAAGAAGGAACAAAGTCTCTTTAAATTCTCAAATAAACAAAGATAGTCTATGTTCGTGTACCAATATTGTTAAATATACAATGGAGTACTCCACTGACTAAAAGAAAGATAGACTTGATGCATTCATAGATAAATAGATGCAACTTGAGAACATAATTTTAAAGAAATGAGTCAGACACACAAGCTTAAATATCGATGGTTTCTTTTACATGAGAAATATATGTATATATATATATATGAATAAAGAACAAAATAAAAGAAATAAATAGGCAATAGGAAGAAATTTAAATACTGCCTCAAATTACCTGTTATTTCAAAAGTATTGTAATATATATGCTGATTTGTTTCATTTATACTACTAGTTTATCTTAGATCATTGAAAAGAAAGTTTTGTGTTATCTGTTTCTTTTTCGTAAGAATTTTTTGGTCTAGTCTTGTTCACTGAAATAAGTACTTTGAAGATAATGATACACAATGTATTAACTTTTGTTATTCTCTTCCCATTTTTGTGAAATTTTGTTTTATTTTTTCATAAAAGAAAATGTTAATTTTTCCAAAATAGGTCAGTAGAATCAATACAATACCAACAGAAATTCTTAAAATTTTTATGAAAGTGCAAAGAAAAGGAGTAACTTAATAGATTTTGAGAAAGAATAACAAGCTACAGAGCTCGTACCATCAATTGCAAAATTTATCAAATATCTAGAGTAATTAGGAGAGGGTGACAATGAACGAAGTAAAAAACAAATCCACATGTGTACAACTTTCAATTTTAAACAAATACACCTAAGTTTTCTTTTTTGTTGTTAAATATTTATAAAATGTTTCTTCAAGCCCTATAGTAGCCATATATTTTTCCAGCACTATTAAGAAATAACTAACAAATAAAATTGAAAAAGTGTAATTCAAGCATACAGTATATATTGCTTTTTATTTTTATACTAGATATTATATCAATATTTTTCACTGAAGTGTTTAGTCCAATTATATTTAAATCACTATTTAGATCTTTTTACATTCCTTAAGCACTTTTTATTTCTTATTTCCATTCCTCTTTTACTAATTACTTTTTCAATAATACAATATTCATTGTAAGACTCAATTTTCTTTCCTCTGAGAGTATTTTAATCTGCTTGTTGCATGTGTGTACTTAGTGTTTATGACATCCTATCAAAAATAAAGGTTTTTAAATAAGACATTTTCACCTGTCAACCCCATCCTTTGTGATATAGTTGTGTATATTCTATATATGCTTGTGTAATACATCACAATGCAATATTATAATTTTATTGAAATAAATTATATTGTGAATAAACTCTTACGAGGAGTCTTTTCTGATACAGCTACAACTTCTGATGACCACTTGTACTTCCTGAAGACCTATGTTTTCATGATATGAATTTCCTTTAGTCTTCATCAGTTTTTATGTCGAAGATCTACTTGCATGAATGCTACCAATTTTTATTTACCTGAAAATGTCTTTACTTCAATATCATTTTTTCAAAAGTTATTTTTCTGGAGATAAAATTACATGTTATGAGGTTTTGTTTATTTGTTTTTTAGTACTATAGTCATCCTTCCATTGTCTTTCAGCTTTTTTTTGTTTCTGATAAGAAATTGACCTATATGGATCACATTGCTATCTTGTATGCAACACATCTGTTTTCTCTGGCTGATTGTATATTGAAAAAACTTCTAAAGACTCAAAAAGCTATTAGAACTTATTAGAATGTAAAAAATCCATTCAATAATGTTGCAGGATACAAAATTGATGTATGAAAATCAATCCTATTTACCTACATTAACAGAAAATTACATGAAAATACAAAGAAAAGCCCAGGTCCTGATGGCTTCACTGTTGAATTCTACAAGACATTTAGAGAGGAACTACTGCCAACACTGTTTAAACTCTTCAATGAAATTGAAAGGGAAGCAATACTCCCAAATTCATTCCTGGAAGCAAGCATCACCTTGATCCCCAAAGCAGAGAAAGATCCAACTGAAAAAGAGAACTATAGGTAAATCTCACTAATGAACATAGATGCAAAAATCCTTAATAAGATACTGGCAAATACAATGCAGAAGATCATCAAGAAGATCATACATCTTGACCAACAGGGATTCATTCCAAGGATGCAAGGATGGTTCAAAATATGCAGATCAATCAATGTAGTACACTACATCGATAGAGCCAAGGACAAAAACCGTATGATTATCTCCATAGACATAGAAAAAGCATTTAACAAAATCCAACAAGCATTTACGATAAAGGCCCTACAAAAAATTGGAATAGATGGTCTCTACCTCAAATTGATAAAAGCCATCCATGTAAAACCAACAGCCAGTATCATACTAAATGGTCAAAAACTGAAATCCTTCACACTAAAATCAGGAACAAGGCAATGATGTCCACTATCACCACCCTTGTTCAATATAGTTCTGGAAACATTAGCCATGGCAATTAGACAAGAGAAAGAAATAAAAGGAATAAAGATAGGAAATGAAGAAGTCAAATTGTCATTATTTGCAGATGACATGATACTCTATATAGAAGACCCCAAGAACTCCACCAAAAGTCTTCTAGACTTAATAACCCAATTCAGTCAAGTAGCTGGTTACAAGGTCAACACACAAAAATCAATAGCTTTCCTCTACATGAATGGCAGACTCACTGAGAGAGAAATAGGGCAAACAATTCCTTTCCCAGTAGCATCCACAAAACTGAAATACCTAGGAATCAACCTAACAAAAAAAAATCAAAGACCTCTTCTCTGAAAACTATGGCACTCTGAAAAGAGAGATTGAAGATGATATCAGAAAATGGACAGACATCCCCTGCTCCTGGGTAGAAGAGATCAACATAGCGAAAATGGCCATACTTTCAAAATTGCTACATAGATTCAATGCAATCCCAATTGAAATCCCAGCAGCATACTTCACTGACCTTGATAAAGCAACAAGATGAGATCCAAAAAAGCAAAAGCAATTCTAGGAAAAAGAGATATGGCAGGGAGTATCACAACACCCAACTTGAAACTATACTGCAAAAACACTGTGATAAAAACAGCAAAGAAACAGACCTGAGGACCAGTGGAACAGATTAGAAGATGCAGAAACAACTCCAGACACACTCAGCTACCTCATCTTCAACAAAGGTGCCTAACACCCTCACTAGAGGGAAGATAGCCTCTTTAATAAATGGTGCTGGAAAAACTGGGTTTCAACTTGCCAAAGATTAAAACTAGACCTATATCTGTCACCATGCACTAAACTAAAATCAAAATGGATTAAAGATCTAAATATTAAAATAGAAATGCTGAATCAGCCGGAACAGATATTAGGTAGAACTCTTGAAGACACTGGTGTAGGAAAAGATTTTATGAACAAAACCTCAGTTACCCATGAGCTAGCACAAACAATCAACAAGTAGGGTGTCTTCTTATTATAAAGCTTCTGCACAGCAAGAGAAACCACCACCAGTGTGAGGAAACAACCCACAACGTGGAAAAAAATCTGCACCTTCTGTTCCTCAGACAAAAGTCTACTATCTTGAATCTATAAAGAACTTTAAAAAAATCAGACTGCCCAAATTTAAAGACCCAGTCCAAAAATGTGGATCTGAAATGAACAGTCATTTCTCAGACAAAAAAGTAGAAATAGCAAATAAACATATGAAAAAATGTTCAACATCATGGATCATTTGGGAGATCCAAATGAAAACAACACTGAGATTTGACCTCACTCCAGAAAGAATGGCTACTGTCATGAAATCAACCAAAAACAAATGCTGGCAGGGCTGTGGGTTAAAAGGAACCCTGCTCCACTTCTGGTGGGAGTGTAGACTGGTGCAACCACTATGGAAATCAGTATAGAGATACCTCAAAGAACTAGGACTGGAAGCCCCATTTGACCCAGCTATTCCCCTGCTGGGTATCTTCCCCAAAGAATTGAAAGAATAATACCACACTGATATATGTGCACCCATGTTCATAGCATCACAGTTCGTATTAGCTAAAACTTGAAAACAGCCCAAATGCCCATTAACTGGAGACTGGATAAAGAAAATGTGTTTTTATAAAATAAAATGCAGTGCAACTCATCCATAAAAAATGAGAAATTAGAAACATTTATAGGTAAATGGATGCACATTGAGACTATACCCTTAGGTGAAATAAATAGAACATATATGTGTAAATGCTGAATAGTTTCTCTGGTGTGGAAAACTGAAAGTGTAAGGACTAAAAGGTATAATAGATAATGTGAAATAGGAAGAAAGTGGGCAAAGGGGAAGAGGAAGTGGGAGGGCTAGGGGAAAGGAAAGAAGGGAATGGAATTAATATGAGAAAATGGAAAAATGGAAACAAAGTCTTTGTAAATAGGTAGGAAGGGAGAGGTTGAAGGGAGGGCAGATGAAGGGGGGAAAATAAGAACCAAGAGAGATTATGTAAAGGTGCAAATTTCCAATGATGAATGTAATTATATTATATACCTAAAATGTACCAATAAAATAAAAGTTTAAAAACTGAAAGCAATCCCCTTTACAATACTACCAAAATCACAAACCTAATAAAAAATTTAACCAGTAAAAGATATCTACAATGAAAACTATAAAACAGTGATGAAAGTAATTGAAGAGGACACTGCAATATGAAAAAGTGTCCCGTGGCTTATAAATTGAATCAATTAAAATTATCAGAATGTCCATAAGGCCTAAAGTAGTCTACAGATTCAATGCAATCCCTACCAAAATTCTAAGAGTATTTGCCATAGAAGAAGAAGAAGAAAATACAAAAATTCATATAAAATCACAAAAGACCCAAATAGCCATAGGAATCATTAGCAAAAAGAACAAAGCTGGAGTTGTCATACTCCTTAATTTCAGAGTTCCACAAAGCTTTAATAACCAAAACAACACTGTATTGGCAAAAGTCAGACACATAAATGAAGAGAGCAGAATGGAGAATCCAATCGTATATCCATGAATCTCCTGCCAACACATTTTTTAACAAAGTAAACAAGAAAACACATTGAGGAAAGAAAAATCTATTCAATGTAAAAGGATATTGGATACTTCTATGTAGAAGAATAAAATTAGATACCTATTACTCATCATATAAAGAAAACCAATAGAAAATTCATGAAAGATTTAAATGTAAGAGCCAGAATCTTGAAAGTACTAGAAGAAAATGTAGGAGAAATGTTTTATTTATGGTTTTTAACAGTTAGATTATGGTAGGCTGTTGTGTACCTTCTTTGGATTTCCTGCTCCTGAATACACCTGAAGTTCTTAAATCTGTACACTGAAGTTTTCTTTTCCAAGTATGCAAAATTAAGCTACTATTTCTTTGCATATTTTGAGCATCCTATTTCTCTCTCTTCACCTTCAGACATCCCAATTATACATGGATTAGATTTCTTGATGCCCATATGCCACAGAGACTGTGTTCATTTTGTTCATACTTAGGGAGTGTTTTATTTTTGACAATTTCCTTTAATATTTCTTCAAGTTTGCTGGCCCCTTCTTTTTTGTCTAACTTGCTATTAGTCCTGTCTAGTGAATCTTTCACTTCAAGAGGTTACATTTGCTCTTGTTGCTAATTTTTATTTCTCTACTGGGATTTGTCATCCATTCCTAATTATGAACACATTTCACTTTAAGTTCTTGAAAATCTTAACAATACCTACTCTAAAGTAATTGTTTGATCATGCCAATACCTTGCTCCTCTCAAAGTCTCCCAGCTATATTTATGTCTCTGGGTCACATTTTGCTATTTTATTGTTTATTTACTAATAATTTATTATTAGACATTATCAGTGATATTTCATAAAGGCTATGATTTTGCAACATTTCTCTTAAAATTGGAAATTTTTTTTCTAGCAGGCAGTTATATACTAATGAATCTAAAGAAGTCAATTTTATACTTTGTCATGGGTTTAATGTTACAATTTGTTAAAACATACCTGGGTTTTAGTTTTAACATTAGTTTTAAGGAAAATGCCTTAGTCTTATGACTTTGGCTTTAGTGCTGAGGTGTGAAATTTTATAGGTTTTTATAATGAAGATCCTAAGGTGTTACCAAGCCCCTCTCATTGGGGGAGACTCAGTTTCAAATTTAATCTCTCTCATTCTGAGAAGTTGTTAAAATAACTGTTAACCTTTCCTTCCAGACATGATTTTTCCATTATCTCCTTTGAGTGCCCACAGTTCAGGTATCAGCCAATGATTAGAAGATCCTGGCCCCTATCATTCCCTATTCTTTCTGAGATGCCCATCCTTAGATCCCACCTGCCATCATGGCATCTCTGCCTCTGATACCTTAACAAAACTGTGGTTTAATAATGACTTCTAGCTGCTCTATACACTCCTGATCATGAACTTTCTGCAGGAAAAATCTGTATATGGACTCAAATGTTTCAATATTTTAATCCTTTATAGTTTCTTAATTGTTTAGACCACACTCCAGTACTTGAAATAGTTGTGGTTATTAAAACATATTTTTTGGATTTTGAACTTATAAAGGTTAATGTGATACTAATCACCCTTTTGCTAAATATCTTATAACACAACATTTTTACCTAAAGTAATAAAAAGAAGAATAAGGTTTGCTGAGGGTTTGAATATAGGGGATTGTATAGAGGAGACATCAAACATTTCAGTGGGTGAGAGTCTGAGGTAAGGGATCCACTGGGATCAGCATACCTTAATACTGATGAAATACAAAGATTCCAGCAGATATTGAGTTGGTAAAGTCTGTAATGACCTGGGAAAAATCACACGACATTCTTTCAACTGAGAGTCAGGACACAAAATAACATGTACATTACAACTCCATATTTATGAAAGTCTATTTGTGTGCACAACTACCCACATAAGAAGGAATGAAAGACTCAGGAATAGTAGCTAATTAACAGTTTGCCCTGAGTGTCGCTAGGGCAGCAAATTTGTTTACATATTGACTATCTCAAGAATCACTCGGGCAGGTGTCATTTCAACCCAATTATTGTACTGAATAAATTTGATGAAATTGTCATTTTTATATTTCCTGTTATACTATCTTATAAACATTAACAGAAAATATATAATTGTTTTATCATCCTGTATTTAAATAATTGGAATGGTAAGTGGTTAATGAATGCTACCTCTGGATAGAATTACAAGTGTTTTGCTTTCCAATCATCTCCTTTATGCATATTTCCATTTTCTAAATTCAGTAGCAGAAAATATATACATGCAATGAAAGACAATCACCTGATTCTTCCATAGGGTATTGTTACATAGGAATCAAGAGAAAGCAGGTGTACATGTGAGTTAGAAGTGTGATCCACCTTAAGGATTCCCTGTGCAGGGGTCCCATTCAATTAGTATGGATGCTCACCTCAGTGCAGATTGCTTCCCTCTACACTAGAGTGATAGGGAGAGACCTTGTACTGAATTTTGACCTCAGATTTCATTGCTGATAGCACTTCTAGCAGGCCCTCTTCCCCTGGGATCAGAGAAGCAAAGCAGGCAATGCAATCACACTCAGTATTCCAAGTCCTGCTATGTGTGGTTAGAATCATCCTCAGTAAGACTCAAGTGACAAACCATCCCTTGCCATCCTCCTGGGCAAGGTTCAGAGGCCCCAAGATTGCACTGGAAACTCTTTCAATCACCATCACTCAAATGCCCTTGCCCACAGGAATCAGCTGTGTTTCAAATTAGGGAAAAATAGAGATGTCATGGTTCCTTTAACAATAATGCCACAAAAATGGCTCTGATGCCCTTTCCAAAACTAGGTCTAATTGATGAAAATAATCAATGCATCCTTCTTCCATTGTGGCAGTCAACTGGTCAGTTTCCTGAGAGGCTTCCATGTGCCTCGTACAGGAATAAGAATACAAGACAGTGACTATGCCAGCCAAGAGACTATAGTCTCTATGAAAAAAGACAAGTTAAAATTGGAGAGAGACAGAAAAACCAATATAGGTGGGACAAACAAGCCAACAGATCACCTCAGGTTTTACTTTAAGATCAATTCAAGACAAGACCCAGGACCCTGAGTCCAGGAGTCATAGCTACCAGCCAACAGTGATGAGCTTGAGTCTCTGGATCCTATGAGGATTTGTTCCAAGAAATCAGCCACCTCAAAAGGACTGAAAGCCCAATTACCCCAAGGAGTCCCCCTTCTGCCTGCATTGTCTCAACTACAAGTTCCTATTTCATACAACCAGCCCTGCTAGTTACATCTCTGTAGAAAGAGTAAAGACATGGCCCACAAAGAGCTTTCCTTGGGGCCCAAACTTTGAGCCGGGCCAGTGTTGACAGGGAAGCAGCTGGCCAATGTTGTTGGTGGATGCTGGACATAAGGATGAAAAACCTTTGACCACTTCAGACTGCTCCACAGAATGTTCACATCATAGACTTGGTGAGAGCACTGTCAAACTATCTCTTTCCAAGGTGCTCAAAATTAAGAGCAGATCATTCTTAGAGACTTTGCTTAAAGGAAAGATCTATTCTCCTAAAATCCCCAACCTCTTTCATTTCCCCAAGCACCCTGAACACATGCAAGCTATCCCTAAAGGGAAAGACACCCTTAGCTGTCAACATACATGACAGTCACAAAGTGGTGTTCACCAAAAACCCCTGTCTTATGGAAGACAGAGCTGACAGGGATGGTGAAAGGGTTCTGACCACTTTTGATGAATTCTTAAATTTATTTTGTGCTTGCCTTTCAAAGTCACATGGGACATTCCCTCAATCATCCCATGTCTGAGAGGTCAGGGGCTTCCCCAAAGTCCAAAGTACACCACTGTCAGAATGTTCCCAACTCATTTACATAGAATGTGTCCTCAAAAAACAGGACATGGCCTTTTAGGAAATGTTATGCCCTGAGTCACACCAACCACCACACACAAATACTGGGCCAAAGTGATTTCTGGCCAGGCTCAGGTGCAGGACAGGATTCTCCTGAGTGCAACATGTGACAGAGAGCATAACTAGAAAAGTTATGCTGAGTCCTATTTTATGAGTCACACCTGTTCCTCCCCCGACCATACTCACACCCTGGGCCATGATGAGGCTGCTGTCAGTCAGGCTCAGCTGCAGGACAGAAGTCTCCTGAGTGCTACTTTGATGTCTTTGTTTCTCAGAGGGTAGATGAGGGGGTTCAAGGTGGGTGCCACAGATGTGTAGATGACCGACACCACCTTGTCCTTGTTCAGTGTGTAGCTGGATGTAGGACGAATGTAGGTGTAGATGACAGTAGAGTAGTACATGGAGACCACCAGCAGGTGGGAGGAGCAGGTAGAGAAGGCTCTCCACTTGCCTTCAGCAGACCAGATGTGGAGGATGCTGGTGACAATGAAACCATAGGAGAGGACTGTCACAGAGAAATTCCCCACAGCCACTAACAAGTCCGCTGCAAAGACCATGACCTCATTCAGGTGAGTTGGGGAGCAGGAGAGTTTCAGAAGTGGGGGGATCTCACAAAAAAAGTGTTCAACCACGTTGGATTTGCAAAAGGGCAGGTGCATCATGAGGCCTGTGTGCACAGAGGTGTTGGTGAGGCTGATGGCCCACACGACCCCAGCCAGGAATGTATATGCCCAGGGCCCCATCAATGCACTATAGTGCAGTGGCTGGCAGATGGCCACATAATGGTCATAGGTCATGGCTGAGAAGAGCAGCAGCTCAGCCCCCAGTGACCATGTGAAGAAGAGCTGTGCCATGCAGCCCCCATAGGAGATGGTCTTCCTTGTCACCATGCTGCTCAGCAGCTTGGGCAGGATGGTGGAGGTGCAGAGGATGTCCACCAGGGCCAGGTTAGTAAGAAAGAAATACATGGGAGTATGCAGAGCTGGGCTGGAACTGATGGCCACCACAATAAGCAAGTTTCCTGAAAGGGCAGCTGTGTAGAGGCGGAGGAAGGCAGGAAAGAACAGCATTTGCAGGCTAGGGCTTTGGAAGAATCCCAAGATGAGGAACTCAGTGACCAGCATCTGATTCATCCCAACACTCTCTGTGCACTGGGGACCTGTGGAGGAAACTGAGTTGCCTTGGTGGCTATCACAGGGTCTGTCGAATGAAAGTGCTGTGGTTTCAGCTTGTTCTGAAGAGCTCGTCCCTCAGATGCATGTGCAACCCACTTTGATGCAGGATTTCAGGTAGGTTATTGGGGTAAAAACAGAGTTCTGGGCTTCACAACAAGGCAGAGAGAGCCATGGCTTCCAGCTGTGGGGAACTGCCCTCCCCACCACCTATTCCAGAGGGGCTAAGGCTGAGGGTCACTCACAAATAGGAGAACTTGAGCTACTGCTCAGTTCAGCTTCATCCTTGTCCAGCCTCCAGGAAGCATGAATATAGTAGGGAGAGATTCCAGGATATCTCCAGGTAGCCTGAGTTCTGTTTCCTCTTAGAATATTGCAACAGTTGTGTTTACAGCACACTCAGGAGGTCAGACAGATGAGAGGTAAGGAAAACCCAAAACATAAAATGCTGCCACCTCACCTGGTCACATCCACAGCAGCACCTTGGGTAAAGTGTCCTCACAAGGACTTGTTCACTCATCATCAGACACTGCTGTCAATCTCAGCTGGCAGTGTCACCAGAGCTAGAGGAGCAAGGCAAATCTATACAACGCAGGGAAGAACTAAGCCTCTCTCCACATCAGTTCTGCTGTCCTCTGTCCTGTGCAATCCTCACACTACCACCTCACATTTGGCTCACAGTGCAACTCTGCAGCTGCTTGTAAATACCCACTAGATAAACCGCAACCCCAGGCTCACAGGTGCCAAATTCCAAATAAACAGATAAAAGCAGATTGTTTGGATGTTTAGAGAAATTATTCTTTAAACTTAAGAGTACTGGAGCTTGTTTTCAAATTTTCCATTTGCACACATTTCACTAGATCATATCCATTAATTTAAATGATTATTTTCATGCACCTTTATAAAGCTGGGGCCATGATAAACTATTTCCTGGTCTCATCTCACCTCCTGTCTTTCTTAGAGGCTTTGTTTGGGAAGTATACAATCTTCACGTATATTATAAGGATATGTCCCAGTTGAGGTGGCTGGAGAATAACAGACCTGAATGTCACCTGTGGGAGTGTCCTCATAGGCATGCCAAGTACTGGTGTAATGACACAAATCAAACAGGCATCTGTTATATTGAGGAAGAGACTGATAGAAATTAACATAGAAAGGTTGTATGCTGCATTTTGTCCAGGTTGTTCATTTTGCTTTTTCATATAATTACAGAACTTTGATCCTTAAAAACAATGCTCAGAAGAATTCTTAGTCTTCTTCATGGCTCTTAGTCATTTTCATAAAAATGAAAATACCCACCATTTTCAAAATATGGTCATTTATATTCAAACATGTACAGTATATGGAATCAACATCCCAACAGTAGGTGCTTACAAAAAATGGTAAATTTCTTCTTGGAATTCCTGCTATCCACTGAAGAAACTTGCTTTTCACTACGACTAAAAGACAAAAAGTAGTCATCAGCTTTTATTAGGAAGCAGAATTGCTTTAAAATAAAAATTAAAAAGAGCAAAGTGGGTGATATCTGTTAGTATGAGTGGGGACAATAAGACACCACAGGCTCTATATCATCTGTAGTAGCCAAACAAGTGCTCGAGGTGAAGGACCATAGACCTGGGGGGACCAATTAGTCAGAAACACCTGCCTCACTTGGGGAAACCATGCCTGCATTCAGGACCCTCTGGGGAAGCTGACCAGTGCCTGGGGACAGATCCAGTCCTTCCAAGGGAGATTGGTATGACTGGTGCTCCCTGGCTGGGGCAAAGCTGGTACTCTATACTGCCTGCTGCCCAGGGACTGGCTTCCAACATCCCTGTTAGTGACTAGGGGAGGGTTCAGGGAGCTGATAGGTCAGGAGATGAGATGTTCATGTCATTGAGCCAATGAACCACGCAAACCATGGTTCCTGCTCCAGGCAGAAGCACACAAAATTCCTAGGCCAGAGCAGCCCTGTACCTGGTCAGTAGCATGGGCTGTTGCCAGGCATCACAAGGGTCAAGCTTCTCAGAATGGCTGATGGCTATCTGTTAAGGCCACTTTTGAGTGTGGATTCAGCTTTTCCAGCTCAATTTCTTTACGCAGTGACCAAACACACCTGATCACGAAGATGGCCCCAAATCACCTCCAGTTTGGCCAGTTTTAGGGCAACAGAAATTATCTTGCCCTGGGAAGATGATGCTGACCTGAGCTAGCATTAACCTGGTGCTAGCAGGCTGCTCTGTGCCTAGAAAGGTCATCTTAGTATTGTTTTTTTTTCAAGGAACAGAGCCATTTGATGTGGAAACATGGCTGGCTGGTCACCAGTTTCTCTCCGACAGCAACATACTGCAGGCCTTTGGTGGTTTCCTCAGCTCTGGAAGCACCACTGTTGGGGCCCACTTTGATCTTTACCCACTATGCTTCAGCACAGAGGGTTTATCCCTTAATCTTCCACTGGGGGATTCAGAGATACAGTTAGCATGTCACTGGGCTACTTACACAGAAGGGAGAACAAGGTGTGTTTGTTCTTCATTACCTTCCTTGAACCCTTCACCCTGCCTCTACCTACCCCTGCACAAACTTAAACACCTGAAACCTGTGTGCACCTAGACCAGCACTTCTGATCCTCACATGCCATTGCAGTATGGGGCCCAACGATCTGTTCAGTCATTAGAAATTGTCACACCAGGTTCCAGGTGCATCTCAGGGATGCAGAGTTGGGCTGGCCATAACAGTGTCCTCCTTTCTACCCCATCAACCAGCAAAAGGCATGACCAGCACATTTGTCAGGAAAGTGCAATTGTTCTGTCCATTCCCTCCACATATATAGCTCCTTCTTGAGCCTCTGTGGAATGGCAGAGGTTCAGGCATTGGTGCCAAGTCACAGTATGTGAGGACAGGGACACACATTCATGTTCCCATATAGCCCCTGTAGTAATGACCAGTTGGTATGAAACAATGGAAGCCCAGCCCCCTTGCCTATGAGAACTTGATGCTTCTGTGCTCTCTGTGGGATGAACCTGAGGCAGAAACTCCATTTTAAATCACACTTGGGTGGGGGATTTAGCTCAGTGGTTCCACTGGCTGCCTTGCAAGTGCAAGGACCCGAGTTCGATCCCCAGTATGAAAGAAAGCAAAACAAAAATATCACACTGATACTTGGCTCATTCTCATTCACTAACTGTTTTCCCTGATGCTCCCCTGTTATAAATCCTTACATGACACACAGTACTCATGTGAGAACCTGTCCCCAAGGCAGTCTTCCAAAGGCTACTAGTGGTTACTGATATGTGTTCAAGGGACAAACAGCTTATAATTCACAAAGACAACAGCACTGATGAAAGCATATATCTTAGGCAATGATGAATTTAGCAAAGAAGAGCTTTGCAGACCACCCTTACCTGAAAGGGAGCATTGCGTGCTGCCCCAAGACCAAAGTCCCAGCAACTCCAAGTCCTTTCAAAAAGGTCACTGATGCCACAATTACATCTTGCTTGGGAGCCAATGCAAGGAGGCATACAATTGTCCTCTCCTCCTTTCACTATCTGCTCCTTCCTGTGCCAGTGTCTCCTTTCAGAAGACTGGGTGGGGACATGTCAGGGTGCACTCAGATTCTGGAACCTGCCCATTTGGCTCCTTTATTTCAGCTATAGCAAAAAGCTGGCATCTGTGGTCTTCAAGTATCAAGTGTGTAGTCAATCTTTAGACTCCCACAAAAGCCACAAGTATAATCTGCTGTCCAGTATCAAACTTCCCCAGAAGGACATATGGATGCTACTCTTTCAGCAGATCCTCACTGAACACACACTGGTGCCAGGTATCTTGCATTGTTATTCTTGGTGCAAATCAAGGCACAGGAGGTCCTCGCTGATGCATTTTACACCTACATTCTAGTGTGCCACACTAGTGTAGAGAACATTCATTTGTTCAACTGATATTTGCTAAATGCCTCCTGCATATCAGCTATGGTTGTAGATGCTGGGTATAAATCCTGAGCTAAAAAATAAAGTTGTACAATATAAAAGTGAACAGTAAAATATAAAACTTGATAATTAAACAACAGATTTAGATAAAGATCTGTGATATTGAGGAAACAAAAAGAATAGTGCGATGTGACTTTTGGAGGAAAACTCTCAGATAAAGGTAAAGAAAGACTGTGAGGTGGCATTTCATCAGAGACCTGAATAACAAAGTTCCAGTGTAGTGATAGAGGCAGCAGTGGGGACCAGCAGGCACGTTTGATGGACTGTAGGCTGGGGAGCCTGAGAAAGGGGAGGGTGAGAGTAAGGAAACTGACTACAAAAGGGAGCTGCATTACATAGGACCTTGAAGAATTGGTGTGCAGACTGATTTTACACATAGTGTAAAAATAATCAATTTCTTTGCATTTTAGATGATAATCTAGGGAAAGGAGAAAGGTCACCAAGGAAGTAACTTGCTGACCTTTATCCCCGTGCTCTGTAGGTCAAGCCTTCTTCAATCACTCTGCTATACAGGTCCAGGAGATCTGGAACATTTATGCCCAGGTTCTCTCCAGCTTCCCTCTGTGGCCCCAGGACACTCAAACCAAACTGTGGATAAGAATGTAAAGTAGTTGACCCCTGAGCTGGGCCCTTGTGGATGAGTTTGTTCACAGTCAGACTTACCATAGAAATCTGCCTGAACCAGGATGGAGCCAGGTTTCAGAGTGCTCAAATCATTGTAGAAGCAGCCCCTGAGCACCATCAGTTCTGGAGAATAAGCTACCCTCAGAGTGTGGACCAGGATCTCTTATCCCACAGGACCCCCAAGTAGACTTCCTATCTGCTGATAGCTGCCATATGCAGAAGTTACCTGGTCCATGAAGTCTGGAAACATTGGATCAAACTTGTAGACAAAGGTGTTCTTGCTGCAGGACCTTTCAGAACCTAGTTGTTACTGTCTCAAGAGTCTGACAAAGAATTGAACATAATTTTGTAAGGTTTTTGGTCACAACTTTGCCTTTTATTGAACATCTATTTTACTTGGGAAAAAGTCAGTCTAAGGCTGGACGCTGGCTTTCCATTACATGGTAAGGAGTGGTAAGGTGTGAGAGGAAAGAGAACAATGCTTTCAGACTCAGTCCAAGGTCCAAACCCACGTGTGAGAAAGAGGATCTGAGGAAGTAGCCCTCTGGCTTCTGCTCGGCACCCCACAGTCAGGACTGTAGCATCTTCCTCCTAGCAAATCACTGGGATTTGGTCTCTAAATCCACAGCTGAAATGAGTAGAACTCCTCATAGGCTGCAGAACCTTAAAAATTAAAAGAAATCCTACAAGGTTCTCCGAGAGGGGGGCATTTTTCTTACCCATATTCTTACTCAATATTCTGTCTTTTCTTACCCAATATTCTGTCTTTTGAAGAACACTTTTTCACTGCACATCCAGCCAAATCCGTATTACAGTATCAGCCACTAATCAAGTGAATTTATTCAAGTGTATTTACTGGACCCCTGTGATGCATCAAAATCTGTGCTATCTGTTGGAAATTCAATGTGAGAGAAAGGAAGGACAGCCACTCTCCCAGAGAACATGTAGTTCAGTGTGACACACCTTGTCTGAAGTTAAAATTATGCTGTTCCACATTATGTAGAGAGGAACAAAGACAAAGAGCACAGCAGTTTCTTGTTAGAAAAAAGCTAGCAAGAACAGGAGCAACATTTTGAACATATTGAAAGAAAAGAGCCAGTCACCCAGATTTCTATGCTCATCAAAATTTTTTTCAAAAATGACATAAAATAATCACATTAAAAGTAAATGGCCTGAATATCCAAATTAAAAGGTAAAGATTGTTCAGAATTGCATAAGAATCATGACCTAACCATATGTTGCCTGCAAAAAAATTATTTTCAATGTGAAGACGCAAGTAAGATTTAAAAAAAAATCAAAATAATATGCCATCCAACAGTTAAGTGAAAGCTGGAATGAACATTTTAATATCAGAATATGTTAACTTCAGAAGAAAAAGTAGTACCTGGGATAAAGAAGGCTGTTTAACAATAAACAAATACATGACCACAAGAGGTTTTGCACACAATTGTTCAAGGAAACTTTATTTCAAACAGCCAAAAATTAAGAACCAACCAACCAACAGGAATTAGATAAATGTAATGAGCTATATTCATAGAATTTGATGCTAACTGAAATTTTTTGAAGGACCACATACTGATACACACAGCAGCATGAATGAATCTAGAAACTATTGTGCATGAAAGAGGCAATATGACACCATAGCATGAAGTTCTACAACACACACCATTGACGCATAGCTTAAAAATCAGAACAGCTAATGACCTCAAGAAAGGGTGAGGCATGGAGAAGCCAAGAAGACAGTGACTGAAACTTCCTCGGTGAAGGCACATCCCATATGTGACATGGATTGTATTACACAGCTCTATGTATTTGCTAAAACTCCACTGATGCACGATTAATTATGCATTTCATTGTTGGAAGATTATATATAATTAGTAAAAAATTACACCAAAAATGTAATAAAAGTGGAACTCTAATTATATCCAGAAGTATTTAAAGGGAGCTGAACTGATGTTTGCAGCTTGCTTTGGTATGCACTAAATCAGATGGATGAATAAACCCCTGATTAAATGAGTAATGAAACAACTGTAGTAACAAGTTAATGGTAGAATATAGGTGGTAAGTAAATCATGTCTCCTATGAAGATCTGTCAATTTTGCCATATATTTGAAACCTTTTACAACAAAAATTGTAAAACTTATAACCTCAGACACAAGGTAGAAAATACATCCCAATAACAGATCTGGGAGACTGAGTAGAAAGTATCAGAGCATCCAGTAGGTCAGCTCTGTCAATGGGGCTGGGGTTGAGAGATGGAAAGTGAGTCAGATCTGCTCCAGTTAAAGTGATAGGCTTTAGGGTGGGTTGGATACAGGAGCTAGGAAAGAAGACAAGAAGTTGCCAATAATGATGGCTTTTGTAAGTGGACAGGTCTGAAAAGTAGACATAGAGCTTTGTATATGCTGAATGATGGCCCTCGAGAAATTTTAGGCACCTGTGTTAGCTGGAAGTTGCCCAGGTAGTTACAGTGATGATCTGGGATTAGAAGTTGAACACATCAAAATAAACATATACCATGACAATCATGATGTTCATGTTGGTTGGGCTGCAGGCTGGCAGTAGCAGTATGGGGACTTTGGACAGAAGGTAATAGATCTGATTGGGACCACAGAAATCCAGCCATGCCATCAGGCTCATGTGCAAAAATGTGCTGACTGCACTGACAACCCTCCTGGCAAGCAAGACACAGATGGGTCAGTTCATTCTCATGCTGTAGTGCAGCAGGCAGAAGATGGCCACATAGTGTTTATAAGCCATGGCTGTGAGCAACAGCAGCTTGGCCTCTAGAGACCAAATCAGGAAGAAGAGTTCGGCCATATAGCCCTCATAAGGAGTAGTGTTATTGTTGGCCACCAGGCACTCTAGCAGTTTGGGGAGGACAGTAAACATGCACAAGATGTCTAACAGGGCTAGGTTTGTGAGCAACAAGAACACTGGAGTGTGCAGGCCTGAATTCAGGCTGATAGCTATGAAGATAAGGGTGTTTCCTGTAAAAGCCATGACATAAAGCAGGTGGTAGAAGGTCAAGATCAATGCCTAGAACTGAGGATCTCCAAAGAAAGTCTATAGGACAAATTCTACTACATCTGTATGGTTATTTGATGCCATTTACTTGCAATCCCCAGGGGTTGCTGGGATACAGCTGGGCCTGGTGGACAAGGTACAAGGTAAAGGATGGCCCATTGTTTTGCACTGGGTCCTGCTGAGCCTGAGAATGTTTGCTGTCGGGACCTTTACTGTAGAAACACATAATTAAGATGGTTATGTAGTTCCTGTGCCCAATATAGCATTGACTCTCTTTTCTGAACACAGTGACCCACAAAAGCAATACCTGCTTCTTTAGGCCAGGTATCATCTCTCCATAAATGACAGAAAGTGCAGTGTGGGTCTTTGTTTGGATTTTGAACATGACCTATCTTATCTCAAGATGCAGAGATTATTGTGCATACCATGTGTCAACCCCACTAGGTCAGGCCAAGGACTAAGTCTATCACTGGACACAGACTCTAGAGAAACTGAGCTATATCAGCTGGGGCAGGGTTGGGGAAGTTTTCACAGAGGAGGCTGAGGGGGATGTTTTGAAAAGGAAGGACATGCCCAGGGATTAAAAAAGGTCTTGGGGGCCAAGCAGTTCCCACATGCAGCTAGGACACACAGAGGTCTGGCTCTTGGGGGCATTTCCCTTAGTAATCAGATTTGTGGATCAAAGTGGTACAACTCTTTCATAGAAACAACTGCTGCCTATCCCTGCCATCCACCATATGTCAGCTCTTGTGCATAGGGTAGACCCCTCTGAAGTAGGTAGGATAGCAGTTCTTCTCCTTCCCCTGTGCCAAATAGAAATTGTCCCTCAGTGGGTATCAGGCTATGCAAGACAGGAATATAATGACGCTCAGACCAGCTCAAAATCTTCCAGCCAATGTATCACCCAGCTCTAAAGCCTGTAGACCCTAACACCCAACTCATATGCTTATCACATCACACATCTCTGACTGCCTGCCCAGGACCTCTGAATGGGGCTAGCTTAGGCCAAGGAGCAGGCAAGTCAATAAACATCAGGATAAAAAGTCCAGTCCCATTTTTCTTCCTGTGCCTGTACCTAGCTCTGGGATACTCATAGAGTGGACATCTGGAGGCCCCAGAACCTGCCAGAGACACTCACATGACCTATGAGTACATGTCAACCAAGGGTCCATCCCATGGGCACATCCTAAACAAGGAAGTCTGTCTTCTTCCACCTGAACAGACATTATTGATTTACAGAGTGGTTGGAGCCTTTTTGACTTACTAATGAAGCTAGAGAACAGGGCTGCCATGGGACTTGACATCTCTTCCTGTGGTAGCTTTGACTCTCTCATTGTTAAAAATGGACTTTTGGTGGAGTTTTTGAGGTCTTCTCTATAGGGTATCATGTTGTCCACAAATAATGACAATTTGACTTCTTCCTTTCTTATCTTTACTCCTTTTATTCGTTTCTCTTGTCTAATTGCTATGGATAATGTTTCCAAAACTATATTGAGCAGGAGTAATGATAGTGGACATCCTTGTCTTGTTCCTGATTTTTATGTGCAAGATTTTAGTTTTTGACCATTTAATATGATATTGGCTGTTGGTTTTTCACAGATGACTTTTGTCAGATTGAGGTAGAGACTGTCTATTCCAATTTTTTGTAGGATTTTTATCATGAGTGCATGTTGGATTTTGTCAAATGCTTTTTCTGCATCTATTGTGATGATCATTTGTTTTTTGTCCTTGGCTGTATTAATATACTGTGTTGCATTAATATACTGTGTTATATTTACTGATTTGTGTATGTTGAATCATCCCTGCATCCCTGGGATGAATCCCACTTGGTCAGGGTGTACAATCTGCTTGATGATCTTCTGCTTTCTATTTGCCAATATCTTATTAAGGATTTTTGCATCTATGTTCATGAGTACGATTGGACTATAGTTATCTTTTTTGGTTGGGTCTTTCTCTGGCTTGGGGATCAAGGTGGTGCTTGCTTTCAGGAATGAATTTGGAAGTATGGCCTCCCTTTCAATTTCTTTGAAGAGTTGAAACAGTAGTGGCAATAATTCCTCTGTAAATGTCTTGTAGAATTGAGGAGTGAAGCCATCAGGATCTGGGCTTTTTTAGTTGGTAAAATATAATTACATTTTCAATTTCATTAATTGATATTGTGTCTTTTAGAATTCTTAGGTCCTCTACATTCAATTTTAGTAATTCATACATATTTAGGCATCTGTCCATTTCTTCTGTGTTTTCCATCTTATTGGCATATAGGTTCTTGAAGTAGGTAGTGACAATCCTCTGGATTTCTGCTGGGTATGTTGTAATTTCACCCTTTTCTTTCCTAAGTGGGTGGATTTAGGCCTTTTCTTTCCTTTTTTGATAAGGTTGTCTAAGGATTTGTCAATTTTGTATATTCCTTTGAAGAACTAACTCTTTCCTTAATTGATTTTTGTGTCATTCTCTTAGTCTCCATTGTTTTGATTTCTGTTCTGATCTTTATAATTTCCTTCCTTCTATGAGCTTTGAGTTTGTCCTGCTCTTCTATTTCTAGAAGCTTGAGGTTCAGCATCAGGTTGTTTAATTCAGCTCACTCTGTTTTCCTAATGTGAGTATTCACTGCTACGAATTTCCCTCGTAAGACTGCTTTCATTGTATCCCATAGATTCTGATATGTTGTATTGTCATTGAGATTTAATTGTAGGAACTGGCTGATTTCTTCTTTAATTTCCTCTGTGGCCCATTGGTTTTTCAGAAGTGTGTTGTTCAATTTCCATGTGTTTATGAAATTCTTGGAGTTTTTTTTTGCTATTGATCTTCAATTTCATTGCACTATTATCTGATAATATACTGGGGATAACTTCAATTCCTTTGGATTTACTTAAACATGTTCTATGAGCAAGTATATGGTCTATTTTGGGAAATGATCTATGTGCAGCTGAACAGAATGTGTATTATGATTTTGTGGGTGGAACACTCTGTAAACATCTGATAACTTCATTTCTCCAAGTCTTTGATTGAGTTTTATTATTTCATTGTTTATTTTTTTTCTAGTTGACCCATTTATGACAGTGGGGTGTTGAGGATCCCCACTTCTATTGTATTAGTGCTTATGTCATTTTCCATATCTGTTACTATTTGTTTTATATAGTTGGGTGCACTAGTGTTTGGTGCATATATATTTATGATTATCATCTCTTCCTCTTGGATTGTTCCTTTCACAAGGATGTAGCATCCTTCATTGTCTCAATCAATGTTCGTTTCAAATCCACTTGATCTGCAAAGAGGATAGCTAGTACTTCATTTTTTCAGGTTCCTGTCACATTGAGTATTGTTTTCTACCCTTTAACTTTGAGTCTATGAGTTTCTTTTTTAATTAAGTGTGTTTCTTGTAAGCAGCATATTGTTGGATCTTGCTTCTTGACCCTTTCTGCCACTCTATTTCTTTTGATTGGAAAATTGAGACCATTAACATTCATGCTTATAACTGATGTGTATTGACTTACCCTCATCAGGACTTTTCTTTTTGTTGGATTCTCCTCCTTTGCATGTAGCTTTTGTGTGTGTGTGTGTGTGTGTGTGTGTGTGTGTGTGTGTGTGTGTGTGCCTGATGGATTCATTCTTCTGGGCTTCCTGGGGTTGTGATACTCATTGTCTTTTTCTAGGATATTGTTTAAAATTTTTGGAGTGCTGGTTTGGTATTCATGATGTTCCTAAGGTGCTGTTTGTCATAAAAGTATCCCATTTCTCCATCAATTTTAAAATACAGTTTTGCAGGGTACATCAATCTAGGTTGGAGGCTTTTTTCCTTTAGGGCTTGAAGTACATCACTCCAAGCTCTTCTTGCCTTGAGGGTTTGCATTGAGAAGTCTGCTCTGATTCTGATGGGCTTTCCTTTGTATGTGATTTGTTTCTTTTCTCTAACTGCTTGTAGAATTTGTTCTTCTGTTGGGTTTTTGGAATCTTAACTATTATATACTCATGTGCTGTTTTTTTTTATCATGGCTATTTGGATTCCTGTATGCCTCACTTATCTGTATGTCAAGTTCCTTTTCCCTATGTGGGAAGTTGCCTGCCATTACTTCTGTGAAGAGTTTTTTATATCATCTGCACTCTCTCCTGTTTCTTCATTGACTCTGATCAGTCTTACATTATTCTTCTTTGGATCATCTAGAAATTGCTGGATTGATTTCTCATGGTTCCTTACAATTTTTAAGACTTTTTTCTTTTCCTGTTCACTAATTGCAATCCTATACACTCTATCTGAAATTCTGTCCTCACACTCACTCATCCTGCTGCGTAAACTTTCAGTGGAGATTTTAATCTCCTGGAAATCTGTTTGGATCTGTTTTATGGATTCCATTTGTCTCCTATTTTGGGATACCATCCTGTCCCTCAGCTCCTCAATTTTTTTATGTTTCCTCTCTAGATTTATTAATGATGTCTTGCACTATGGGCTCAATTTCTGCTGTTATCTGAAAAACTTTTTCTGATTAAATTTTTTCCAGATCCTCTTTCATTGCCTGTTCAGTGAGTCCATGTTGTTGAGTATCACATTGTTCCACCTTGTTTCCCTTTGGGGTGGCCTTAGTCTGATTTTGAGATTTATTTACTTTTCTTCTCATTTCAACAGATGCAGCCTTCTTTGTCTTTGTTGAGGCAACTTTTTGTTCACTCAGTGGTCTTGAATTCTTAGCCAGCCACTGAGCAGCCTTTTCTCTGCTGCTCACCAGTGTACCAATTCCTGTGTTCAGAATGGTTGCCTGCTAGGGGCCTGGGCACCCCAGACCCTGGTGTCTGAGCAGGCTTCTGACTAGGGATTCCATGCACTTACCTATGGTATTGGGTGAGTCTCTGGCTGATGCTTGTGCATCTGTTCAGCTCTTTCCTGGGAAGCCCTTTGGCTTGGACCTGTTTGCCCAGGCCACTTGGGTCAGGGCAGAGTTCTGGCTGGGATCTACCTGCAGCTGCACTAGTCTGGCCCACACCGTTGCTAGCTAGGATCTGCATGCATTTACTGATGGTATGGGGTGGGCCTCTGGCTGATGTTTGTGCACTTCTGCAGCTCTTTCTGGGCAACCCTTTGGCTTGGACTTGTGTGCCCAGGCCACTCTGCTTTGTTACTTCTGTTATCACTTCAGTGTCCTGGTGTGTGACTTTCAGATTGTTCCTCCTCATTGCCCCTGGAGTTTGCCTTTGATGAGTTAAAAGTCTTTTGGAGGTGCATCTTATTTAAGTATCTTCTCATTTGCTATTTTTTTAAGTGGGTTATATATCCGGGTTGATCCTTGTAAATTGATGAGTACCTTTGTTGCCAGTATTCAGAATGCTTAGTAAATAACTACTTCTCAGAAGTGTCTTTCAGGTGTAGCTGGCTTTGGGTTTTGAGTCTGTTACAAGATCTGACCTCTTCAATTTATTGAGGATGAGAAGCTTCTGCCTACTTGGCAAAGCTGCCAGTTCTTTAGCACTAGCCTATACATTTTTTTTATTAAGACCCTTAGGCAATGTCATTCTTGGTATACCAGGAGGAACAACTGATTAGCAGAATTATGTCATTTTGGCTAAAGTAGTACAATCAACAATAACAATAGCATCAATAAATATAGCCTAGAAAATGAAAAACTATGATAATTACTAATTTTCTACCTTTAACTGTGTGAAACAGATGTGTGGTTATATAATGAAATCTAGACAGAACCCAAAAATTTCATACAATGAATAAGTCCATAATATGATGATTTTTACCCTTAGGGGAAGAGATTTAAAAAGGGTTGGTGGGAGAAAACAAAAATAGAAGAAGAGGAGATGAGAAGCAAGGCTGGAGGACAAACTTTAGGAAACTGGTGAAAGAGACAGTTGGGAAATAGAAAAGGAAAAGATGCAAACAAGAACAGAACAACATCAACAACAACAAACTTGAAATCATGTTCAAACCATCAAGAAACAAAAACAAGAACCCAAAAGGGTGGGAAAAAAGAAAAACAAGAAAAAGGAAAGAAAAAAAAATGTACAGTTTAAAGTGTGTCTCTGCTGTCACTGGTAGGCAACACAGGCAAACAGAGTCCAGAGCCAAATTGATTAATCCCAGCAAACCAACAACAGCTTCATGGTGGGGTAGTGGATAATCCCAGCCAGCTTGCCACTTTAGTTCCTCTGAAGTTCAGGCCAGTTTCTAGCTATGAGGCTAGATCCAGATTCCTTGAGTCTACAACAGTATGTATCTCCTGACAGCTCAAACTCCACTGACCTCCTGCCAATTTGAACTCAGCACCCATACTGAGGTACCTGGAGCCACTAGATGGAGTCCGCTCAAAGCTTTTATGGGTTCCAAGCTCAGTTGGCCCCTCTCCAAGATTGCTACCTGACAATGACCTTCTTCTAGGTGATGTCTAAACACGGATAAATCACCAGCTGCCACAGTCCAGTGCATCCAGTATTGTGTTCCACTGGTATGTTTCTCTGTGGAGGCCTCTGAGGTTGCCAGTAATCACTGTGCATCTGCAGGTTTGGCCCATGGTCCCCTCACTAAGTGTCCAGACTCTGGGAGAGAGCACTGCTTTCTACCTCCCTTCTCTTCATTAAAGTCTGTTTCTTCACTCTCCCCTTGATCTTCAATTCTCGCCTCAGATACTTCTTGGGTTCCAAGGACCCACTTCCCTCTTTCTCCTCTTTGTACTGCTAAAATCCAGGACAAAACACCAAATCTTGGAGAGGTTCTTTCACTTCTTCTCACCACTCCACCATCTTCCTGGAAGTCCTCGATTGCTTCTTTCTTAACATCTAGGTTTTGATCCATTTTGATGTTATCTTGGTGTGTAGTGGGACATACAGGTCAAGATTCAGTCTTTTGCTTACACTTGATCAATTTTCCCAGTACCATTTTTGAAAGAAGCCAACTTTCCTCCACCGTATGTGTTTGGCCACTTTGTCAAAGATCAGAGTTGGTTGGATGAGCCTGGGGTGTCTTCTCCATTTTCTATTCTGTCCCATTGATCCACATGTCTTCTTTTGTGTCAATACAATGCTGTTTTTAATCATTATATATTTGAGGTATAACTTGAAATCCAAGATTGTAATGCCTCCTGCTTGGCCCAAGGATTTCCTTTGCTGTTCTGAGTCTCTTCTGGTTCTATATACATTTCAAAATATTTTTCTAGTTCTGTGAAGAATGATGTTGATTGGGATTGCATTAAGTTTATGTATCAGTTTTGATTGAATCATCATTTTGACAACATTAATTCTTCCAATTCAGAAATAGGAGATGTCTTTCCGGTTTTCTGGTGTCTTCTTTGATTTCCTTTTTCAGAGTATTATAGTTTTCATTGTAGAGTTCTTTCACTTCCTAGGCTAATATCTATGTATTCTATTTTTTTGAAATTCTGTCAGGGAAAGGATTAAAGTAATGAGTCATCTGGATGGGCATTTTCACTGAAATAACCTTGGCTACAAGTCTTTCTGGAGGGAGGCTAACTATCTCCTGAGAAAAGAGTGTATAGTTATAACTGTTCACACCAGAAGGAATGATCACTCCTAGAGCCTAGTTATGCATGGGAATGGTCCTTCCAGCCAAACAGGGCTGTCTAAATTCGGTACTTAGGGAACTAAGAAACTGGATATGGTACAGCATTTTCTCTCGTGTCTGCTAAAGGATCCATCTCATGCAGGATGCTTCCCAACAAGCTTACCCTTCATGTTTGATGCTGTCCCTTGCCTCATTGTGTGGTAATATATTATTTGACTATGTTCATATCTGCTAAACTTTTATAATAAACTTACTTTCATATTTTTAAAGTCAATTGTGTAGCTTATCTCTCTCTGTGCAAATCTGAACCTCGTATTTCTGTGACCACATGTGTGTGACTCCTTGCTGTCACAACCTCTTGTGAAGGGTATTATTTTCTTGATTTCATTCTCAGTCTGTTCATTGTTGATATACAGGAACACTAGAAATTTTTGTGTTATGATTTTTTATGCTGCTTCTTTGTTGAATTTATTTATTAGCTCTAGAAATTTTTGATGGAAATGTACAAGATCATGTCATCTGTGAATAACAGTTTGACTTCATTCTTTTCTATCAATATCCCTTTTATTTCCTCCTCTTGTCTGACTGCTCTGGCTAAAGTTTTGAGTACTATATTGCACAGGAGTGGTAGGAATGGACAACCTTGTCTTGTTTCTGATTTTTAGGGAAAAGATTTCAGGTTTTCCCCATGTGGTGTGATGTTGGCAGTTGGCTTGTGGGCTAAATGGCTTTTATCAGGTTAAGATAAGTTTCTTCTATGCCCATCTCTTCTCAAAGTTTTTAATCATAAATGGATATTGGGCTTTGCCAATGTCTTTTTCTGCCTGTAGTAGATGAACATGTGATTTTTTGTCCCTGCTTCTGCCTATGTGATATATTACATTTATTGATTACCAAATGTTAAACCATCTCTGCATTCCACAGATGAGAAAACCAACTTGGCCATGAATTAAGATCCTTTTAATGATTTATCACACACTGTTTATGGTATGTTGTTGAGGACTTCTGCATCTATGTTCATTAAAGACATCGTGTTGTAATTTTCACTTTTAAGTCCTTTTTTAGCTTTTGTATCAGGGTAATACTATGTTCCAGCAATAAATTTGCCAGCACTTCTTTGCTTTCAATTACGTTAAACAGTTTGAGAAGCACTGGTGTTGGATTATCCCCGAAGTTCTTGTAGAATTCATCAGTGAATCCATCAAGTTTAGGGCTTTTCTTAGTTGATAGGTTTTTCCTTACTGCCTCGAGTCCATTTCCTGTTTTTAGAATATTTACAGTTTTTAGGTCTTATTGGTTTAGTTCTGGTAATTCATATGCATTGAGAAATATGTCCATTTCTTCCAGATTTTGCAATTTATTTTAGTACAGATTTTCAAAGTAGTTACATATTTTGCATTAAGTTCTTTTATTGGTACATTGTAGGTATACAACACAATTACATTTCTCATTGGGAATTGTACCTTTACATAATGCATCTTGGTTCTTATTTTTTTCCCATTCCTAGCCCTCCCTTCACCCCCTCCATCCTTCCCTATTTACAAAGACTTTATTTCCATTTTTTCCATTTCTCATCATTTTTCCTTTCCCTTCTTTCCTTTCCCCTGTGCCTCCCACCACCCCTACCCCTTTGGACCTTTTATTCCTATTTTACATTATCAATTATTCATTCTAATAATTGGTACGTTGTAAGTATGCAATATAATGACTTTCATCATTGGAAATTTGCACCTTTACATAGTCTCTCTTGGTTCTTATTTTTCACCCTTGCCCAGCCCTCCCTTCAACCCCTCCAGTCCTCCCTATTTACAAAGATTTTGTTCCTATTTTTCCATTTTCTCATATTAATCCCATTCCCTTCTATCCTTTCCCTTGCCCTCCCACTTCCTTCCCCTTTGTCCCTTTTCTTCCTATTTCACATTACCTATTATACATTTTGTCCTTATTTATACTTTCACTTTCTCACACCAGAGAAACTATTTGGTATTTAAACGTGTGTCCTATTTATTTCACTTGAGTATTGCTTCAATGTGCATCCACTTAGCTATAAATGTCTCTAATTTCTCATTTTTCATGGCTGAGTAGTACTCCATTTTATTAAAAAACCACATTTTCTTTATCCAGTCTCCAGTTGATGGGCATTTGAGCTGTTTCCAAGTTTTAGCTATCACAAACTGCACTGCTATGAACATGGGTGCACATATATCACTGTGGTATGATTCTTTTAATTCTTTGGGGAAGATTCCCAGCAGTGTATTCCCCACAGCAGGGTCAAATGGGACTTTCAGTCCTAGTTCTTTGAGGTATCTCCATACTGATTTCCACAGTGGTTGCACCAGTCTACACTCCCACCAGCAGTGGAGCAGGGTTCCTCTTTCCCCATAGCCCCAACAGCATTTCTTATTGGTTGATTTCATGATAGCAGCCATTCTTTCTGGAGTGAAGTGGAATCAGCCTTGTTTTCATTTGCATCTCTCGAATGACCAGTGATGTTGAACATTTTTTCATGTATTTCTTTGCTATTTCTACTTCTTTGTCTGAGAAATGTCTGTTCATTTCAGATGCCCATTTTTGGATTGGGTCTTTAAATCTGGAAGGTCTGATTTTTTGAAGTTCTTTATAGATTCAAGATAGTAGACCTTTGTCTGGGGAAGAGCAGGTGAAGATTTTTTCCCACATTGTGGGTTGTCTCTTCACACTGCTGGTGGTTTCTCTTGCTGTGCAGAAGCCTTTTAATAAGAAGAGATCCCACTTTTTGATTGTTTGTGGTAGTTCACAGGCAACTGAGGTTTTGTTCCTAAAATCTTTTCCTACACCGATGTCTTCAAGGGTTCTACCTAACATCTGTTCCAACTGGTTCAGAGTTTCTATTTTAATATTGAGATCTTTAATCCATTTTGATTTTAGTTTAGTGCATGGTGAGAGATACAGGTCTAGTTTTAATCTTTGGCAAGTTGAAGCCCATTTGTCCAGCACCATTTATTAAAGAGGCTATCTTTCCTCCAGTGAAGGTGTTTGGCTCCTTTGTCAAAGGTGAGATGGCTGAGTGTGTCTGACATTGTTTCTGCATCTTCTAATCTGTTCCACTGGTCCTCAAGCATGTTTCTTTGCCAGTACCATGCTGTTTTTATCACAGTAGCTTTGTAGTATAGTTGCAGGTTGGGGATTGTGATACCCCCTGCCATGTCTCTGTTACCTAGAATTGCTTTTGCTATTCTGGGTCTCTTCTTGTTCCAAATGAATTTTTGGATTGTCTTCTCGAGGTCTATGAAGTATGCTGGTGAGATCTCAATTGGAATTGCATTCAATCTATATAGCAGTTTTGGAAGTATGGCCATTTTCACTATATTAATCCTTCCTACCCAGGAGCAGGGGATGTCTGTCCATTTTCTGATATCATCTTCAATCTCTCTTTTCAGAGTGCCATAGTTTTCAGAGAAGAGGTCTTTGATTTCTTTCGTTAGGATGATTCCTAGGTATTTCAGTTTTTTGGATGCTATTGTGAAAGGAATTATTTGCCCTATTTCTCTCTCAGTGAGTCTGTCATTGGTGTAGAGGAAAGCTATTGATGTTTGTGTGTTGACCTTGTAACCAGCTACTTGACTGAATTTGGTTATTAAGTCTAGAAGACTTTTGGTGGAATTCTTGGGGTCTTCTATATACAGTATCATGTCATCTGCAAATAATGACAATTTGACTTCTTCATTACCTATCTTTATTCCTTTCATTTCTTTCTCTTGTCTAATTGCCATGGCTAATGTTTCCAGAACTATATTGAACAAGAGTGGTGACAGTGGACATCCTTGTCTTGTTCCTGATTTGAGTGTGAAGGATTTCAGTGTTTGACCATTTAGTATGATATTGGCTGTTGGGTTTTCATAGATGGCTTCTATCAGTTTGAGGTAGAGACCATCTATTCCAATTTTTTGTAAGGTTTTTATCATAAATGCATGTTGGATTTTGTCAAATGCTTTTTCTGCATCTATGGAGATAATCATATGGTTTTTGTCCTTGGCTCTATTGATACAGTGTATTACATTAATTGATTTTCATATATTGAACCATCCCTGCATCCCTTGGATGAATCCCACTTGATCAGGGTGTATGATCTTCTTGATGATCTTCTGCATTCTGTTTGCCAGTATCTTATTAAGGATTTTTGCATCTATGTTCATTAGTGAGATTGGCCTATAGTTCTCTTTTTCGGTTGGGTCTTTCTCTGCTTTGGGGATCAAGGTGATGCTTGCTTCCAGGAATGAATTTGGGAGTATTGCTTCCCTTTCAATTTCATTGAAGAGTTTAAACAGTAGTGGCAGCAGTTCCTCCCTAAATGTCTTGTAGAATTCAGCAGTGAAGCCGTTAGGGCCTGGGCTTTTCTTAGGTGATAAGTTTTTAATTATATTTTCAATTTCATTGGTTGATATTGGGTTGTTCAGAATTTTTAGGTCTTCTTCATTCAATTTTGGTAATTCATATGTGTCTAGGAATCTGTCCATTTCTTCTGTGTTGTCCATCTTATTGGCATATAGGTTCTCAAAGTAGGTATTGATGATCCTCTGGATTTCTGCTGGGTCTGTTGTCATTTCACCCTTTTCATTCCTAATTTCATGGATTTGGGCCTTTTCTTTCCTTTTTCTGACAAGGTTGACTAAAGGTTTGTCAATTTTGTTGATTCTTTCAAAGAACCAACTCTTGGCTTCATTAATTTTTTGTATCATTCTCTTAGTCTCCATTGCATTGATTTCTCCTCTGATCTTTATAATTTCCTTCCTTGTATGAGCTTTGAGTTTGTCCTGCTCTTCTCTTTTTAGAAGCTTGAGGTTCAGCCTCAGGTTTTTTAATTGGGCTCGCTCTGTTTTCCTAATATGATTACTCACTGCTACAAATTTCCCTCATAAGACTGCTTTCATTGTGTCCCATAGATTCTAATATGTTGTATTGTCATTGTCATTTAATTGAAAGAACTGTCTGATTTCTTCTTTAATTTCCTCTGTGACCCATTGGTTATTCAGAAGTGTGTTGTTCAATTTCCACGTGTTTATGAAATTTTTTGAGTTTCTTTTGCTATGGATCTCCAATTTCATCGCACTATGGTCTGATAATATACAGGGGATAACTTCAATTCCTTTGCACTTACTTAAACATGTTCTATGTGTGAATATGTGGTCTATTTTGGAGAATGACCCATGTGCAGCTGAGAAGAATGTGTATTCTGATTTTGTGGGTGGAAGACTCTGTAAACATCTGTTAAGTTCATTTGTTCAAGAGTTCGATTGAGTTCTAGTATTTCATTACTTATTTTTAGTCTAGTTGATCTATCTATTTGTGCCAGTGGGGTGTTGAGGTCCCCCACTACAATTGTATTAGTGCATATATGACTTTTCATGCCCGTTAGTATTTGTTTTATATAGTTGGGTGCACTAGTGTTTGGTGCATAGATATTTATGATTGTCATCTCTTCCTCTTGGATTGTTCCCTTTACAAGGATGTAGTGTCCTTCTTCATCTCTCTTAATCAGTGTTGGTTTGAAATCTACTTGATCTGCCAAGAGGTTAGCTACTCTGGCTTTTTTTTCAGGTTCCTGTCCCATGCAGTATTGTTTTCCACCCTTTAACTTTCAGTCTATGAGTTTCCTTTTGAATTAAATGTGTTTCTTGTGTGCAGCACATTGTTGGATTTTGCTTCTTGACCCATTCTGCCAGTCTATTTCTTTTGATTGGTGATGAATTGAGATCATTAACGTTGATGGTTATAACCGAAACGTATTGATTTGTCATTGCCATGACTTTTTCTTTTTGTTGAGTTCTCCCCCTTTACATTTAATTTCTTGTCATGCCAGATTGGTTCATTCTGCTTTGATTCCTGGGGTTGTGATCCTCAATGTCTGCTCCTAGGATATTGTGTAAAATTCTTTGGAGTGCTGGTTTGGTATTCACGAAGTTCCTAAGGTGCTCTTTGTCATGAAAGTATCTTATTTCTCCATCCATTTTGAAAGATAGTTTTGCAGGGTCCATCAATCTGGGTTGGAGCCTGTTTTCTTTTAGGGCTTGGAATGTGTCACTCCAAGCTCTTCTTGCCTTGATGGTTTGTGTTGAGAAGTCTGCTGTGATTCTGATGGGCTTTCCTTTGTATGTGATTTGTTTCTTTTCTCTGACTGCTTGGAGAACTTTGTTCTTCTGTTGTGTTTCTGGAATCTTAACAATTATATGCCTATGTGTAGATTTTTTTGATCAAGGCTATTTGGAGTCCTATATGCCTCACTTATCTGTATGTCAAGCTCTTTTCTCCTGCTTGGAAAGTTTTCTGCTATTATTTCTGTGAAGAAATTTTTTATATCGTCTGCACTCTCTCCTGTTTCTTCATTGAGCCCAATCAGTCTTATGTTATTCTTCTTTGCATCATCTAGCAGCTGCTGAATTGATTTCTCATGTTCCCTTATAATTTTGAAGCAATTTTTCTTTTCCTGGTCACTAATTGCAATCTTATCTTCTCTATCTGAAATTCTGTCCTCACATGGGCTCATTCTGCTGTGTAGACTTTCAATGGAGTTTTTCATGTCCTGGAAATCTATTTGCATGTGTTTTATGGATTCCATTTGTTTCTTATGTTGGGATTCCATCATGTTCCTCAGCTCCTCTCTAGATTTATTAATGATGTCTTCCACTAAGGGCACAATTTCTCCTGTTATCTGAGAAATTATTTCTGATTTCATTTTTTCCAGATCCCCTCTTGTTGCCAGTTCAGTGGGTCCAGGTGTTTTAGTATCAGAGTATTCCATCTCATTTCCCTTTGGGGTTGCTGAGGTGATCTGGAAGTCTGGTTTTGAGATTTATTCATGTGTTTTCTCATTTCAACTGGGGCGGGGGACTGTCAGCACCTGCAGGGATTATGTCCTCTGAAGTGGGTGAGGTGGGACACGGGCCGGGAGCAGCAGTAGGGGTGGTGACCCGAAAGCCCTTTCCTGTGGGCTGGGAGCAGCGGGAGGGATGGTGACTGGGAAGCCCCTTCCTCTGGACCAGGAGCAGTGGGACGATGGCTCAGAAGCCCCTACCTCTGGGCCAAGAACAGTGGGACTCAGTACCTTGGTCTGGTGTTCTGGTGTCCTCTGTGCCTTTGTAATGTGGAATCAGGTGGCTGCCTGTCTGCAGTGGGGTAATTCGGTGTCTTCCGCATGACTCAGTACCTCGGTAGGGCGTACCCAGACCTGCCTGTTTGCAGCAGACTGACTCAGCATGTTCCGTGGGACTGGGGACCTCGGTAGGGTGTGGGCAGACTTGCCTGTCTGCAGCGGGGTGATTCGGCATCCTCCTCTTGACTCCCAAAGTAGTTACTTTTAATTCTTTGAATTTCCAAACTTTTCATTGTGAATTCACATTTATATTTCTATTGTATTAATATGTGTTTCTTTCTTTCTTTCTCTTACTAATTTTGGCTAAGGATTTGTCTATTTTGTTTATTCTTTTGACGAACAAGTTCTTTGATTCATTAATTCTTTGTATTTTTGTAAACCCAATTTTATTAACTTCCACTCTGATGTTTATAACTTTCTTCCTTATACTAGTTTTAGTTTTGAATTGTTCTTGTTTTTGTAGAATCTTGAGCATGATAAGTTTATTTCCTTGGGATCAACCTGTTTTTCTGGCATGGGCATTCACAGGTATAAACTTCCTTGATAAAAGGCTTTCATTGTGTCCCATATATTCTTGGATGTTGTACTGCCATTGTTGTTTGATTCTAGGAACTTTCTATTTCTCTTTTATTTCTTTTGTGAGCCATTGACTGTTCAAGTGTACAATATTTAGCTAGTCTATGTCTTTTAATGTACACTTCAGTCCATTTACACCCAAAGAAATTCTTCATAAGTATGGAGATACTATTGCCATTGGGTTACTTATGTTACATAGTCTTTGTTTGCCTTTCTTCAAATGTTGCTGTCATTTTGTGGGGGGTTTTTGCTAGCTGTATGCTTTGATTTCTTTTCTCAGTCATTTGTGTTTCTAGTGGAGGTATCTTTTTGGGGGATTATCATGACATAGAAAATAATTTATTGTTATGTTATCCTAATTTAAATTAGTAAAGCCATAATGAGAGCGCACAGATTCTATACTTTTAACTATCCCCCATGTTTTTTGGTATTGATGTTACATTTTACATCTATTTATATTGTATATCAATTTATAAATAGCCAATGTACAGTTATTTTTAATTCATTTCTCATAATTTTATACTTGTGCTAATTCTTATAATGTGAACTTTTACAATATGAGAGTATTTTGAATGTGACTAAATATTTACCTTTAGTGACTTTTAAATTTTCATATATTTTCATGTAATCTTTTAGCTCCCTTTAATTTCAATTTGATGAACTTATTATAGCTTTTCCTGTAAGACTAGTCTTGTGTTGACTAACTCCTTCATCTTTTGTCTTGCAATGTTATCATCTCTTCTTCATTTCTGCAGGACAATTTTGCCATATATATTGTTCTTGGTTAACATTTTTTCTCTAAACACTTTGAAGAAATCATGTCAAACACTTATGGATTGCAATATGTTATAGTTTAGTTGTAGAATGTCTCCCAAAGGCTTCATGGTTTTAGAGATGGGCCTTTTAAAAGGTCTTTGGATCATAAGGACACTACTAATCAATGGATTAGTCCACAGATAAGTTCAGAACTAAATGTGCTGTTAGGAGATGAGGCTCTGTTGGAGGTGGGTCACTGGGGTGTTACCTGGATAGATATATCTCATTCTGGATCCTTCCCTTCTCTCTCCACTTCATAGTCACCATAATATGAGCAGCTTTTCCTCCACCATGCCCTTCTGCTGTGCTCTGTTTGCCTGAGAGCCAACCAACCACAGACAGTAGTCTTGAACAAAATAAAGTTCTTGCTAGGCATAGTAATACCATCACTTGGGAGGCTGAGGCAGGAGGATCACTGTGAGTTCAAAGCCAGCCTGGGCTACATAGTGAGTACAAGACCAGCCTGAACCACATAGTGAGATGCTGTCTCAAAAAAAAAAAAACCTTCTCTTTCTTTATCTTGTGGGTGTCAGGTATTGTGTCTCAGTGATTAGAAAGTGATTAAGGTATAAGATTTCTGCTGAGAAAGTTGCAGTTAGCCTTATGTGTCATCCCTTACATGTGATAGTTTTCTTATTTTATCCTGCTTTCAAGTTTCTCTGTCTTTCACTTTTGACAATTTATCATGTGTTTCAAATTATCCTTTTTAATTTGATTTTACATGGAGTCCTTTAAGTTTCTCAAATCTGTGTGTCCATATCCTTCCTAAGATTGGAAAAGTTTTGAGACAATATTTCTTGATATAGTTTTTTGCCCTTTTCTCTCTTCCTCTTCTCCTTCTTGTTCTTTAATTAGTAAATCCATACTTTTTAAGGTGTCCAATAGGTCCCTTATGTTCTCTTCACTCATTTCAACCTCTTTACTTTTTGATACTCTAGTTTATTAATTTCAAATGATTTAACTTCAAGTTCACTAAGTCCCCTGCTTAATTTGGTCTACTGTTGAAGATTTCTGTTTAATTTTTCAGTTGTGTCATTATTTTCTTCAGCTCTAGGACTTTTGTTTGGCTCTTTTATGTGAGTTCTAATAATATTTTTCTCCATACTTTGATATTTAATTGTTTTAAATTTTATTTCTATGTTTTCTTCGTCCATTTACTTTGCTCTTGTCGGAGACTGACTTATTGATTATGCCCAAAGCTGACTGTAAGCAGTACAGGCTATAAATTGTTAACCCCATGATTGGCTTGTTTTGAGAAGGGATTCTGGCCAAAGTCTATGTACTGAGGTTAGAGTGACTCTTACCCAAATTCCATTCACACAATTAAAACCTTCTTTACTAAAAAGACAAGATTAATTATTAGCCACAACCTATATTTTCTCTGTGCTGTTGCTAATTCAAGAACATTTTGTCTCTTCCTTTACAAGCTTGTCTGCATCAGCAATGTATCCATAGCAACTGCAGGTAGTCCCTCCATGTAGCTCCTTTCCCTCAATCTAACTATCATGTCAGGGCCTTTGCTTGTTCAGCCATGGTTGCATGAGGATTGGTCATCCTAGGTCCCCATTTCTCTGTCTCATTAATTCTGTCTTTGAGTTTTTCTTTTAA